>NC_087163.1:14604584-14709584 GCF_035594125.1 Scylla paramamosain
CTACAGCTTCTATCCTTCTTTCTGTAACTTCATTTCAATTTTCCTTCCTGACTTGTCTATTGCTGCTGTGGTAAACGGTTACTGTTCTCTTAAATCTATTAACAGTGGTGTTCCTCAAGGTTCTGTCTTGTCACCCACTCTTCCTATTACTCATCAATGATCTACTAAACCAGACGTGTTCTATCCACTCCTAGGCTGATGATACACATTGCACTTTTCCACGTTTTTTCGTAGACGTCCAACCACAGCCACAGAATGCCTGACTTCTGATCTCTCTAGATTTTCTGATTGGGGTAGGGCAAACTTAGTAATGATCAATGCCTCAAAAACTCAATTCCTCCATCTATCAACTCGACACAACGTTTCTGATAACGATCCCCCCTTCTTCAATGACACTCAAATGTCCCCGTCTTCTACACTGAACATCCTCAGTCTGTCCTTTGCTTATAATCTAAACTGGAAGCTTCACATCTCATCTGTAGCTAAAACAGCTTTTATGAAGTAAGGGATTCTGAGTCGTCTCCGACAGTTTTTCTCCCCCCTCCCCCCCAGCCGCTAACTTTTTACAAGGGTCTTATCCGTTCATGTATGAAGTATGCTTCACATGTAAGGGAGAGTGTAGGGGGTTTGGTTTCCACTCATACCGCTCTTTAATACAGGGTGGAATCAAAAGCTTTTCGTTTTATGAACTCCTCTCCTCTGACTGTCTTCAGCCTCTCTATCATCGCTGCAATCTTTTGCAACCTTTTACCGGTTTTTTTTCATGTTAACTGCTCTTCTGATCCTGCTAACTGCTTGCCTTTCCTCCTCTCTTGGCATCGCTACACAAGGCTTTCTTCTTTCTCTTACCCCTATTCTGTCTAAAAGAGTTAATCAGTATTTTCAATCATTCATATCTTTCACTGGTAAACTCTGGAACTCCTTTCCTTCTTCTGTATTTTCTGCTTCCTATGACTTGAACTCTTTCAAAAGAAAGTTTAAAGACACCTATTCTTTAATTTTTTGACGACCGCTTTTGACTCTTTTTGGGGACCAGCACCCCAGTGGGCCTTTTATATATATATATATATATATATATATATATATATATATATATATATATATATATATATATATATATATATATATATATATATATATATATATATATATATATATATATATACAATTTTTTTTTTTGCCCATGGCCGGTACCTTTCCTACATGAAAAAGAAAAAAAAAATCTTGTTGATGTCTGTGATAATGTAACTAATTTCAGTTTTGTGAAACTCGCCTGACTGATGCCATTGGCGACCTTTATTTCATTGCATACAGCATGTACTTTGGTAGTAAAACTGCACAACGCGGAGTTGTTGCCATATATCTCAATGAAATATTTCAAGCCTGTAGACTTAATACCCTAACTTTGTAAGAATGCTATTTAGAATCTTCATTCCATGAGGAAATCAAACCACATATATTCATTATAGGCATAATTTATAAGCCACCAAATTCTAATATTGATCATTTCTTTGCATTTATTAATAATATTGTTATTGCATTATGCATGTTCAGAATACCAATTTATATTACGGAAGAACTACCGTGGAAGTAATGGTCAAAACTTTTAAACATGTTCCGTGGTTATTCATTGTTTTGCACTATTAACAAGCCAACGCGCGTTACTAAGACATCAGCTACAGTGATAGATCATATCTGGATCAATAATTTTGACAAATATTTAACCAGTGGGATCATATACATCTCAGTTAGTGATCATAGCCCAATCTTTAGTACATTTTTAACAAATGCAATAGATGTACTAACATTTACAAAAAGAACAAATCAATAATGGAGCAACAGAATCTTTTAAAGCAGAATTAATAACCATTAATTGGAATAATTATGGAAATAAATACGGTGCCAACAATGTGTTTAACATATACATTCACATATTTTTAGAACTATATAACAAGCATTTTCCTATATCCATCATTAAAACCAAAGATATCAAACAATTAATAAAGCAACAAAATAAGCTTAAAAAATTATACGCTAGGTGGCCACTTATTTTATGAAACAAATTTTAAATCGTTCACAAACCAAATAACATGAATAACAAAGGGAACCAAAGAAAATTATTGTCACAAAATGAAGTAATCATGCAGGGGATGCAAAAAAGACATGATGTACCATCAATAGTTTCATGGGAAAGATGCTTGATAAATTACCTTCAGCATTACAATTTTACTATTACTGGTACCCATAACATAGCAAAATTATTTAACAATTATTTTAGTATTATTGGCAACTCTCTAACAACAAATATTCAAGAAACACAAACGTTTTTATGACGCCATGCCTTTGACGGAGTCCCTCACTCTTTTTATTTAAAGACTACCACACTAGATGAAATAAAGTCAGTAATTAGCGACACAAAAGTATCTTCGACTGTTCATGATGAAATTCATATGAAAGTAATTAGAAAATGTTCCGATGTAATTTTACCATTTTTAGTATATCTAATTAAAAAATCATTCATTGATGGTTGTTTTCCCGACCACCTAAACATTGCCCGTATCTCTCATTTGAAAAAAAAAAAAAAGGGAAATGCCTCATTACCAGAAAATAATGGACTAATCTCCATCTTAACTAGTTTTAGTAAAATTATTCAAATAAGTAATAAGTTGTAAGACTATCCGACTATCTGTCTCAACAATTAATTTTAGCTTCATCTCACTATGGTTTTCCGCCCTAATTACTCTACAGAATTAGCCATTCACCACTTTTCGCACAAAATGTATGACGCCATAGACAAGAATATGTTTCAAGTAACTGTGTTTTGAGATTTTAGTAAAGCGTCTGATACTATTTCCTACAATATTTTACTAAGCAAAATATATGACAATGATATACGAGTACGCTTATAACTGGGAAAAAGGGCCACTTAAGTAATAGAAAACAGTAAGCAGCTTACAATAATGCGTTCTTTTCGTATACAGGCATTACATGTGGTAAACCTTTGCCCATTAATATTTTTTTATTTATATGAACAACATAATTCGTGGCAACAATAAATTCTTATTATACGCTGATGAAAGCACCATATTTGCCCAATAAATAATTTTAAAAATATCACACAAACATTAAATATTGGAGCAATTAAAGTCTGTAACAGGATTATAAGTAACAAATTATCCATCAATCTTACAAAAAATAACTTTTTGGTATCCAATCCTTTAATGACCAGACAAATATATCAATTAAAATCAATAATGTAGAACTGGATGAAGTCACAGAATGTAAATTTTTACGAATAATTTTAGATGATAAGCTAACCTGGAAACCACATATTGATATAAATCAAAAGTATCTCTGCTAACAGGAATAACATATAGAATAAGAAATTACTTGAAATCATACACTTTAAGACAGATGATACCCACCTCTAATGTACGAGTATTGTTCTGCAATATGAGAAGAAACATACAAAACTTACCTCAACAACCTCTTCACCATTCAAAAAAAAAAAAAAAAAAAAAAATCCATGTCATGTCCCATAAAAACTGGCATGGCCACACCAACGATGTCTTCATATACATGAAATTCCTAAGATTCCAGACATTTTATACCTACAGACTAATGAATCTATTCATAAATCTATACACTCCACTCATATTGATCTTAAATTCACAGAAATGCCACACAGCTCAACCAGAAGACCCCATGATTTATGTGTTCCCTTGTGCAGTACATCCTACACCTAGTGGTGTATATCATACAGGAGGTCCAGAGCCTGGAATGAGATGCAGGAAAATTTAAAAGTTGATCTTCACATAATTTTATTTAAAAGGAAATTAAAGGAAAAAATGACGGATTTAATTAACTATTATAAAACTCTTTGATCACATGTACCAAACACAAATTGTATTAATAATAATAATAATAATAATAATAATAATAATAATAATAATAATAATAATAATAATAATAATAATAATAGTACTATGTAACAAATTTCACTTTTGTCTTGTCCTTGGCTTCAAACCATAATTTTCCAGTTATTTCCATCTAAATAAAATAGGAAAAAAGTTATTTTGATCCTAAAACCTGCTTTTGTGGTTAGAAAAATGAATTCACATTTTTTTTTTCTTTTGCCTTATTTCATTATAGTATGCGTTACTACTGGTTTTCATGTCAGGTAAAAACCTTTGCAAAATCTCAATTGCTTATCTAATTATTTTGAAATTTTGCAAATAAGTTAAAACAATGAAAGAAAGAATATGAAGAGTTCTAAAGATTTTTTAATTTCAAAAGGATCATTTTTGAACTGAGATGATCTAGCTAGAAATTTTTCATATTTAGAAGAATTTGTTTACATTTCAGAAATCTCAAATCTTCTAGAATGTTCCACCAGACACTTTTAAAAGTTTCTAGAACATTTTAGAATATTTTATTCAATGTAAAAATTTCCAGAATATTCTAGAACTTTCTAGAATACAACAGAAATATCTAGAAGTATAACGAATTTTCTAGAATCTACAAAAATTTTCTAGAATGATTCAGAATATTCTAAAGTAGGTTCAAGAATATTCTAGAAAGATTGACAGCATTCTGGAACAAATTATAGAAAGACTAAGAATATTCTAGAGTACTGCTTGACAATATAAAAGTAGGGGCTTGCAGACCACCAATCAGTTTTGCTTTGGCTGCCTGAGAAGACACATCACAAGAAGTGAAATGGCATCAAGAGGCTGCAGTCATTTTTCCAAATGCATTCTTCTACATATGTGGTCAATTCATCAAGACAAGAGCAAAAAGTTCTCTGTGACAGCATCTGGAATAATATGTGAAGCTTGCAAAGCATATTTTGCTGTGACAGTTAGGGACCAGGACAAGCTTCTACTGGAAAATTTGAACTACAAAAAGTATAGCTGGGAAGTTATAGGAGACTTCAAGATGGTGGCTTTCTTGATGGAACTGCAAGAAGGTTTTACCAAGAATCCCTGTTTTCTTTGTCTTTGGGACAGTAGAGACAGAGCAGCACATTACCAGAAAAAGCACTGGCCTCCAAGGACTGACACTACAGTGGGAACACACAATATAAAAAATGAGCCATTGGTGAATCCTCAAAAGGTTTTGTTTACTCCACTACCCATCAAACTGGGTCTCATGAAATAGTTTGTTACAACTCTTGACAAGGAGTTTGCTGCCTTCAAATATCTTCAAGACTTCTTTCCTAAGATTTCAGAGGCAAAGGTTGAAAGCTGGTATCTTCACTGGACCACAAGTAAGGAAAATTAAGGAGTTCTCAAAAATTCTACAGAAGCTCACAGGAAAGGAAGAAAAAGCTTGGGAGTTTCATTGCTGTAGTACAGGTTTTTTTTTTTGGGGGGGACAACAAGGCTGATAACTATATGGAACTTGTTGAAGCTTTAATGAAAAGCTATGGTGATATGGGCTGCAGAATGTCCTTGAAGGTCCATATCCTAGATGCTCACTTTGACA
Organism: Scylla paramamosain; assembly: GCF_035594125.1. Classification (NCBI taxonomy): domain Eukaryota; kingdom Metazoa; phylum Arthropoda; class Malacostraca; order Decapoda; family Portunidae; genus Scylla; species Scylla paramamosain. Next base: position 14,610,072 of record NC_087163.1, read on the forward strand.
ACTTCAAAAACATGAGAGCATATTAAGAGGAACAAAGGGAGCGCTTCCATCAAGATATAATGAACTTTGAACAGAGATATCAGGGATCCTTCAATTAAAACATGATGGGAAACTACATTTGGGGGGCTCATACGTGAAAGTGATTTGTTGTATTCTCGCAAATCAAGAAAACTGTTCATTTTTAATCCTAAAATTAGTTTCAGAAGTTTTAAAATAAATTTTTGTGTCATTTCAATTTGTTTTTAGTTTGCTGTCCCAAAATGGTGAAAATGGTGAAATTTAGCTATTTTGGGGTAAAATTTTTTTTAAAAGCCACAGAGACAAAGTATGACAGGAATAATAGATATTTTCTAATGTTTTTCAATTTAAAAAAAATTGAAAAATAACACTTGCTTTAAAGACAAAAATCGTGTTATAGTGTAATAATAATAATAATAATAATAATAATAATAATAATAATAATAATAATAATAATAGTAACAGTAATAGTAATAATAATAATAATAGTAATAATAATAATAATAATAATAATAACAATAATAATAATAATAATAATATTATTATTATTATTATTATTATTATTATTATTGTTGTTGTTGCTGCTACGCCCCAAACACTCACACACACGCACCTACACCCAAGCACTCACACACATACCCACATGCACCCACACACAAGTAACCACACGCATGTTGGCGCGTACATGAGGTGTGAGAGGGTAGTAGATGCAGGCGAGAGGCCTGTGTTTACATGAAAACTACTGCTGACCCAGCACAGTGGGCTTGGCGCTGGTAATAACAACAACCATCGTGGGAAGCGAGAACAGACCAGGAAACAAACAAGGTATCTCTGGTAAGCGGAGGCCGTGTGCTCAGCGACCTCCGCCTTCAGAAGGCCTCCCGTCAGTGTCTCCGTCAGTGCCTCGCGGAGGATCGACTCCGCGCCTCGTGACTGACTAAGACTAACGTGTAGTGTCCCGTCTTCAGACTCGAGGAGTGCGAACGTTTGTGGTCTCGATGCGCCGGGGGACGTTCCCCGTCGACGCCTCCGTCACCGACCCCTCCGCCGTCCCGGGAGGTGGATGGAGTGTATTACAGGATTAGATAACGAATTAGTTTGACATATGCTAGTGGAAGCGTCCCGAGTGCCACAGCATCGGGCCTTTCGCACAGCAGCGCAACGGCCCGCGGGGCGCCTGGGGACCGGGAAACTCTACGGACGTGACAGAACCTCGACAGAGACCTGTGGTGACCACACCACCCAGTCTAGCCGGTGACCTAGAGCCACAACGCCCCTCCTGCACGCCCCTGCCGGCACCTCTGCCCAGGGAAGGCAATGCAGTCGACGGTGGCGGAGGCTCTCTCCCGTCCATGCCACCGCGGGAACAACACCATCGATGGAGAGGTACTCCAGCCTAGCCGGTGATTATAAGAGCATAAGAACATAAGAAATATGGGAAACTGCAAGAAGCAACCAGGCTTACACGTGGCAGTCCCTGTATGAAATATACCTACTTATTTCCACCTATCATCCCCATCCATAAACCCGTCTAATCTTCTCTTAAAGCTCCCTAATGTCCTAGCACTAACATGATTACTGAGGCCGTTCCATTCATCTACCACTCTATTTGAGAACCAATTTCTTCCTCTTTGTTAAACCTAAATTTTTCAAGCTTGAACCCATTATTTCTTTTTCTATCCTGGTTGCTGATCCTAAGAATTCTGCCTACATCCCCCTTGTTATAATAACCCTTATACCACTTAAAGACTTCTATCAGGTTCCCTCTTAACCTACGTCTTTCTAAAGAATGTAAAATTAACAGCTTCAATCTCGCCTCGTAAGGAATACTCCTCATCCCCTGTATCCATTTACTCATTCTCCTCTGTACTGATTCAAATAGACCTATATCCTTCCTGTAATGTGGGGACCAGAACTGCACAGCGTAGTGTAGATGAGAACTGACCAGTGGCAAGTATAAATTTAATATTACTTTGGGCCTTCTGCTTTTGACACTCCTTAAAATGAATCCTAATACTTTATTTGCCCTGTTTCTGGCCTCTATGCATTGTTTTCCTAGACGGAGTTCAGAGCTAACTATAACTCCTAAATCTTTCTCGTACCATGTACCTACCAGAGTTTGGTTGTTTAATGTGTACCTACTGTGAGGGTTTCCTCTACCTACGCTAAATACTTTGCAGTTGTTGGTATTAAACTGAATTTGCCATCTATCCGTCCATTCATTCAATCTAAATCTGCCTGCAAGGCGATGGCATCCGATTCTGTCCTAATTAATCTACCTATCTTTGTGTCATCCGCAAATTTACTAACATCACTACTAATTCCACTATCCAAGTCATTGATGTATATTAAAAGCAACAATGGTCCTAATACTGATGATGATCTTAATACTGATTATGAACCACAGTGCCCCTCCTGCACGCCCTTGCTGGCACCTCTGCCCAGGGAAGTTAGTGGTGGTGGACGGCTCGTTCACATCCCTGCCACCGCTGGAGCAACATCGTCGAGGGTGATGTACTCCAACTTAAGGAATGATTGGGCGGGCCGACAGGCGACCCTGGGGGGACCCTGCTGTGCTGCGGGGGCCCCCGGGGTGGACAGGGAGGATGGCCCCCCCGGAATAACCGGGGGAATTACCGGCCTAGACGTGTAAAGTGTACATGTGCCCAACCCGACACCTGAAGGTAGAGGTGTCGGGAGTAAAGACATGCCATGCCATTGGCCGATCGGATAGAACGTAGATTGGCAGTTGGGGACGGCAACCCCTAGGGAGTCGCCGGTCCCCCGTTAACCCACGGTGGGGCGTAACAATTATTAATAATATTATTACTACTATTATTATTATTATTATTATTATTATTATTATTATTATTATTATTATTGTTATTATTATTATTATTATCATTATGTTATGAACTGCGAAAAAATATTAAAGAAAAGAATAGAGGAAGGAAGAAAGGAGATGAATGAGATGATGAAAAAAGGTAGAAAAAAAAGGGGGGCAGCGCCTTGTGGTCGCCTGCTATATAGGCTACAACCTTTTTATTTTTGTTTTCCCAATTTCCTTTGGAGCACTATACTAAAGGTTGTGAGGCTGGTGCGTCTGCCTTTCTATTGGGCGTGTTTCCGGTTGTGTGGGTTCCTCCCTGCCTTTGTTCAACAGCCGGCGAAACACAAGAGAGATGTGCAGCACAGAGAGTCCGGGTCAAGGCACTTTTGGAGGGTTATTTATATTACTTGAGGATGGGATTTTTTTTTCTATATTACGCCTGTTATTATCATTATTAGGTCACACGGGAGTCCAGAATCTGAAGAAAGCCTGGTATGTGAACGAGAGCGTTTGGGGCTCTGCTTACGGCTACTCCAGTGTGACGTCTACTCCGGTATGACGGACACGACTTCCGTGCACTGTATTGTATTTTTCTACACGCCTATGCGCGTAGTTAGTAGGTGAAGGGACCAGGCGTTGTACTCTCCCTTTCCTTTTTTGTTTCTTCCTAAGGGCAGTGTCTCGTCGTAGTTTTACTGTTTTGAGTCTGCGAGTGTTGGTGTGTCAAATGTTATTAATGTCCAGGCTGGAGGTTCTGCTTCCTGGAATTAGATGATAATCTTATAGCGAGCGCTAGGTTATAGGTATCCACATTCATCCCGGAGTTCCACCACTTTTGGGAGGTGGAATCCGTCTACTGGAAGACAGTGGATGCATTGGGCGGTCTGTTACTGTGAGCGATTGTTCAATAAGGTATTATACTTCGACCTGTGTGTACATTGTATTGTCTGTCCCCTAGAACGTAAATTATTTATTCTTTCCAGCAAGGAGGTTTAAGTTAGTGGATGCTATATTTCCTTGGTTGGTGGGTGAAACCGAGTGGTAAACTCAAATAGTTCACAGTTGTAGACGACCAAAAGAGTTCCGGATTTGTCGTATTTGTGCCCCACACTAAGCTCACGTTGGAGGTGGCTTAGGGAGGCTGACTCAAATTAGTGGCAACCGTGAGAGGGGCAGAACCTGGCGTTGCGACTGTCTGCTTAAGGGTGCAGGAGTCCAGAAGGACCCTGTAAATCCATAGTTGGGCAAAATTTGTAGTCGTAACAATTATTATTATTATTATTATTATTATTATTATTATTATTATTATTATTATTATTATTATTTTCATTTTATATTATTTATTATTATTATTATATTGTTTTATTCTTATCAACTTTGTTTTCTTTTTATAATTATACAAGTCTTCTGACTGCCAATATCTGTAATGGTAACAGTTTCGCCAATGTTGATCGGAAGAAGAATAGATAGGAATTAATGTATTTGTATACTTTAACATACTTTTGTATTTTTAAGTATACTGTACTTAAAGACAATTTAAAAATAAGTATGGTTTAGGGTAAGTCTGCCTGTACGCATGCCGTTGCGAATTTGTCGAAGTGGCAGACTTGGATCATTTCATCTGATGCCACGTCAGTTGCCCTGCCGCAACCATCATTTCAGCGTCTAGGGCTGGCCCATATTTGTATTTGTCCTCTTCTCGGCTATGTATTATACGTGATTAATATATTAAGTGTAAAGTGCACGGTGTGAATATCAGCTTGACTGTTTGTCCCACAACTCCAGTTATTGACATGTTTATATGTGATGATTTATTTGCAGGGTGCTACTGCAGACAGTGTATGGATCTGGTTTGATTGTTCTTATCCTGCGGGGTATATGATACATATGTTTGCTCACCGTGAAGCTATTTGAGTTCTTATTTGTATAGAGGCCAATGTTGTAAGTGGACTTTGTATTACTATTGTCCATGACTGTTTATTAGAGGGTCCATTGGCCTAACAGAATATGTCCTCCTGGATTATGACATGGTGCCTTATGTTTGTAATAAAGGGTATTTGCTGGTGAACTAAGGGTTATAGGGCATATGTAACTGGATAATGTTCTTTGATAATATATATATAGGTTGGATCAAATCAGTAAATGTGTATGCAACGCATGACCTTTTCATTTCCAAGAACAGGTGTTAAAGGAAACAATAACCACATGTGAAGGTCTTAAGATTTTATATATAGTATATTACTGTATTGTTAATATATGTGTAGATTTACGTACTCGTATTGTGTGTGTGTGTGTGTGAGTGTGTGTAAAAGACAATGTATGTATTCATGAATGAATGCATGCTTATCCATATGTATTAGCGTATCAGTACGTATGTGACTATGTAGATACATGTTTTTCTTTATATATGAGTATATGTGTGTGTGTGTGTGTGTGTGTGTGTGTGTATTATACGTGCGTATACACTTATGTATAAAGTTTTGATGGCTGGACAGTCTCTTGCTATGCATTTTTCATGGAAAAAGCTTCAGGTCCTAATAAAGCTTTTCTGCTCCCTGGACCTGGGCTTATTACTCTTTATTTTCAATCCATATGATGTATAAACTAAATGGCCAATAAAAATATATATATATCAATCTCTCTCTCTCTCTCTCTCTCTCTCTCTCTCTCTCTCTCTCTCTCTCTCTCTCTCTCTCTCTCTCTCTCTCTCTCTCTCTCTCTCTCTCTCTCTCTCTATATATATATATATATATATATATAATTTAGTTAGGAGAGATCCACATTGTGTTGATCAAGTTCACAGCAACCCCTGTTCCTGTGCTTTTGACCTCACTGTGAGTAATTATCGTTTTGGTACGTGCCTACTGCCTCCTCCATGAGTTTGTGATTACATGAAATCCATAGTCATTCGTCCTTCTTGTTTGGAGAGAGAGAGAGAGAGAGAGAGAGAGAGAGAGAGAGAGAGAGAGAGAGAGAGAGAGAGAGAGAGAGAGAGAGAGAGAGAGAGAGAGAGAGAGAGAGAGAGAGAGAGGCAGTAGGCCCCTGCCGAAACGATAATTACTGACTAATTAATTAAACCCAGCTGTGACCTCACTGAACATTTCCCTTTGTGTCTCACAACACAAGGAGGCAGTCGCAGCCTGCCCTCTAAAGACAACTCTCTTCCTACACACAAAAATAGAATCACCTGGTAACACACACCCTTCACTCAAAAATTCAAAATTATCATGGCGACTCGTACACCAGCCTAGTAGTCCACATCTGGGGAGGGGACTACAAATGTCCCTAGGTCTTGACACCCCACTCAACTTTTTCTTCTTTAACTTCTGCAACATTCGCGGTCTTAGATCTAATTTTCAATCTGTAGAACACTACCTCTCCTCTTTTAATTTACTCTCGTGCCCACGCTCTTGAATCTTCCGAGTTTTCCATCATCTGATTACGACTACAGTCACTCTCAAACTAAATTTATCTAAGCTGTATACCTCTCACCTAACTCCTCTGACTATAAGAAATTCTTTGACTACTTAACTTCCAAAATGGAGTATATTCTGACTCTCTTCCCTTTTGCAGAGATTTCCATTCTTAGAGACTTCAATGTTCACCACCAGCTTTGGCTTTCCTCTCCCTTTACTGACCATCCTGGTGAACTAGCCTTCAACTTTGCTATCCTCCACGACCTAGAGCAATTAGTGCAATATCCAACTTGTATTCCTGACCATCTTGGAGATACGCCCAATATTCTTGACCTTTTCCTCCTCTAACCCTTCTGCTTATGCTGTCACCCTCTCTTCTCCATTGGGCTCCTCCGATCACAATCTCATATCTGTATCTTGTCCTATCGCTCCAATCCCTCCTCGGTATCCCCCCAAACGAAGGTGCCTCTGGTGTTTTGCCTCTGCTAGTTGGGGGGACCTGAGGAGGTATTTTGCTGATTTTTCTTGGAATGAATACTGCTTCCATGTCAGAGACCCGTCTTTATGTGCCGAGCGCAGAGGTGATAGTGTCTGAATGGGGGCGTACATTCTTCACTCTTTTTGTCGACCTAAACCTTCCAAACCTAGGTTTAACACTGCTTGTTCTCGTGCTATATATGATAGAGAGGTGGCCCATCACTAGAATCTCATGCACTTTATATTTCTTCCTGGAGCCATGCCAAGTCTGTTGTTCAACTAGCCAAAAACTCCTTCATTAATAGAAAGTGACAAAATCTTTCAAAATCTAACTCCCCTCGTGACTCCTGACATCTAGCCAAAAGTATTTCCAATAACTTTGCTTCGTCTTCTTTCCCTCCTTTACCAGATGACACCACTGCTGCCACATCTATTTCTAAAGCTGAACTCTTCGCTCAAACTTTTGCTAAAAACGATTTAGGGCTTGTTCCTTCCTCTCCTCTACCTTCTGAATACTTCATGACACCCTCTGACTATTAAAATTCTTCGCAGTGATGTTTTCCATGCCCTCGCTGGCCTAAACTCTCGGAGGGCTCATAGACCTGATGTGGTCCTTCCTATTGTTCTTCGAAACTGTGTCTCCGTGCTTGCACCTTGCCTAGTCAAACTCTTTCACCTCTGTCAGTCAACATCTACCTTTCCTTCTCGCTAGAAGTTTGCCTACATTCAGCCTGTTCCAAAGACGGGTGACCGTTCTAATCCCTTAAACTACCGTCCTATTGCTTTAATTTCCTGCCTATCTATTGTTTTTGAATCTATCCTCAACAGAAAGATTCTTAAACATCTATTATTTCACAACCTTCTATCTGATCGCCAGTATGGGTTCCATCAAAGGCGCTCTACTGGTGATCTGGTTTTCCTTACAGAGTCTTGGTCATCCTCTTTTGGAGATTTTGGTGAAACTTTTGCTGTTGCCTTGGACGTATCAAAAGTTTTTGATAGAGTCTGTCACAAAACTTTGATATCCAAACTACCCTCCTCCTTCTCTCTGTAACTTCATCTCAAGTTTCTTTTCTGACCGTTCTATTGCTGCTGTGGTAGACGGTCACTGTTCTCCTCCTTCATCTATTAACACTGGTGTTCCTCAGGGTTCTGTCCTGTCACCCACTCTCTTCTTATTATTCATCAATGACTTCTTGTCCTATCCATTTCTACGCTGATGATACCACCCTGCACTTTCCCACATCTTTTCATAGACGTGCAACACTTCAGGAAGTAAACATTTCACGCAGGGAAGCCACAGAACGTCTGCCTTCTGATCTCAATTCTGAAACTCAATTCCTTCATGTATCAACTCGACACAACCTTCCAGACAACTATCCCCACTTCTTTAATAACACTCAGCTGTTCCCCTCTCCTACAATGAACATCCTCGGTCTGTCCTTTACATATAATATGAACTGGAAACTTCACATCTCATCTCTAGCTAAAACAGCTTCTATGAAGTTAGGTGTTCTCAGACGTCTCCGGTAGTTTTACTCACCCCGAGCTGCTAACTTTGTACAACGGCCTTATCCGTCTATGTATGGAGTATGCTTCACATGTCTGGGGGGGTTCCACTCATATCACTCTTCTAGACAGGGTGGAATCGAAAGCTTTTCGTCTCATCATCACCTCTCCTTTAACTGAATGTCTTCAGCCTTTCCCTCATCGTCGCAATGTTGCATCTCTAGCTATCTTCTACCGCTTTTTTCATGCTAACTGCTCTTCTGATCTTGCTAATTGCATGCCTCCCCTTCTCCCGTGGGCTCGCTGCACAAGACTTTCTTCTTTCTCTCACCTCTGTTCTGTCCTCCTTCCAATGAAAGAGTTAACCAGTATTCTCAATCATTCATCCATTTCTATGGTAAACTCTGGAACTCCCTGCCAGCTTCTGTATTTCCTCCTTCCTATGACTTGAATTCCTGCAAGAGGGAGGCTTCAAGACACTTATCCTTCAATTTTTGACTACCGCTTTGGACCCTTTTCTGGGAATGGCATCTGAGTGGACATTTCTATTTTTTATTGGATTTTTGTTGCCCTTGACCAGTGTCCCTCCTACATACAAAAAAAGAAAAAAAAAACTCATATCACACTAACATACATGTAAATCATTTTTTTTTTAATGGTATATTAGTTATACGGATAAGAAAATGGAACTGTGAGCATGCAATGCAAATCTTTGTGACAGAATATATATGACACATAGATATAAGTAAAATACCACAAAATAAAAATACATCACTATGACAGAGACACATCCTACATGTATATTCGAGAGATAACAATGACGATACCTACCTTACCAATCCACGGTCAAAATTTACTTGTCATCGAGCACCGAATACTTCGATTATTATGGAATGTTCATCACTGCCACGTTAACAATATAATGTTGTTAATAGTAGGAGAGTATATTGAGAGCTTGCAACATTTACATGACTGTGATCGAGTATGCTACTATGACTAATTATTATTGTTTTCTTGTACATTGAAATAATAAGATACGTTGTTAAAGGAATATACTGAGAACTTTGTACATACTTGACTACTATATAGATGTATTATAACCAAAATGACTACTAACCAAAATGATTACTAATTATGAATGAGGCTGTTGTATATATATATATATATATATATATATATATATATATATATATATATATATATATATATATATATATATATATATATATATATATATATATATATATATATATATCGTTTTCTGATATATTGTTTTGCTTTTATTGGACATATGCAAATTTTAAGAAAGTCAAATAAAAATAAATCGCGCCTCATGTTTATTTATATATTCTTTCTGAGAAAATTTTATTTCTAATGAGCGTTACTTTGGAATTGCATGATATTGTGTGGATTCCTCTCTCTCTCTCTCTCTCTCTCTCTCTCTCTCTCTCTCTCTCTCTCTCTCTCTCTCTCTCTCTCTCTCTCTCTCTCTCTCTCTCTCTCTCTCTCTCAATGCAAGAAATGGTGATGATCTTCTAGAGAGGTGCTTCAGGGATCTTGATGGTGACTGTGATGACAGCCGTGATGTGCTTGTGTCTGTTTGCGTTGTGGAAAAAAATGTGCTTGCTTTTATGATCCTGCTCTATCATATTCTCCTTTCTCTTCCATTTATTTATTTATTTTTTTTTTGTGTGTAAAGGATTAATTAACACTATTGATGTTGGTGGTGTTACTGTTTTTTTCTTCTTTTGGTAGTTGCGGCGGTGTGGTGATGATAGTAGTGGGATAGAGGCGGTAATAGTGGTAATTGTGATGGATAGAGCAAAAGAGGCAGCGTTAGTAGTCATGGTGGTGGTGGTGGATATAGGGATGGAATAACAGAACTGGCAATGATGATGTAAAGGGCGATAGAGACAGCTTGCGTAGGACGTAATGGTTATAGCCTCCTTAACTGAGGTAAGTAAGTCAATCTTCCAATCGCAAAGAAAAGGAACTCGATGGATAATATAGATTAATTGCTTCGTGGGAGTCAAGACGAATATTTCACGCCAAAATTAACGACACGGGCCAATTAGGTAAAGCGAGCGACCAGGAAACGAAGAAAACGAGGGACGGAGTGCATTCCTCAGAGCAAAGTTAGGCGGTCATTCTGAGGCTGTTTGTGTGTGTGTGTGTGTGTGTGTGTGTGTGTGTGTGTGTATGTGGAGAGAGAGAGAGAGAGAGAGAGAGAGAGAGAGAGAGAGAGAGAGAGAGAGAGAGAGAGAGAGAGAGAGAGAGAGAGAGAGAGAGAGAGAGAGAGAGAGAGAGAGAGAGAGAGATTCTGAGGTTGTTTGTGTGTGTGTGTGTGTGTGTGTGTGTGTGTGTGTGTGTGTGTGTGTGTGTGTGTGTGTGTGTGTGGAGAGAGAGAGAGAGAGAGAGAGAGAGAGAGAGAGAGAGAGAGAGAGAGAGAGAGAGAGAGAGAGAGAGAGAGAGAGAGAGAATTGGGGGAAAGGTGACAGAAGGATGGCAGAAAAAGAAAGTGAGGTGAGGGCAAAGAGAAGGTGAGATAAGGTGCAAAACTTTGTGTGTGTGTGTGTGTGTGTGTGTGTGTGTGTGTGTGTGTGTGTGTGTGTGTGTGTGTGTGTGTGTGTGTGTGTGTGTGTGTGTGTGTGTGTGTGTGTGTGTGTGTGTGTGTGTGTGTGTGTGTGTGTGTGTGTGTGTGTGTGTGTGTGCGCGTGTGTGTGCTCGCGCACTAAGTCGTCTCTAGTATTTCAAAAGCACCTCATGTCTGAAGTCTATTTTATTCATAATTTGCTGCATTAACAATTATATGTCTTGCCTCAATGACCCTCCCCTCGACACACACACACACACACACACACACACACACACACACACACACACACACACACACACATACACACACAAGGAGGATAATCTTAACTCAAAATTTGGACTTTATGAGCAGTTCCTAGCAGCAAGGGATCATGATAGGATGTCCATATATATACTGTAAGTTCACTTTCTTTTTTGTCATTATTATGATTATTAGCATTATTTCTTTTATTTATCATTGATTTATTTTATTAATTTGTTACGCTTGTCGCATGTCATTGTTTTGTTTATGTGGCATCTCGTTCCGCTCGCGCCCGTTCTTCCTCAGTCAGTCGCAGGCCTCTGCGCTAAGAAGTAATACGTTTGATCTGGCAGTCTGTTTAATGTATGTAACCCATTACGCAGTGTTTGCTGTCTTCCTTTGGAACTAAACCATACTACATGTACTAGTTAATTACTCTTGCACATAAGTGGTGGAAGCGGTGGTCCTACAGTGCCTTCTGCGACTGTTTTGGTTTTTCCGTTCCTGTCCTGCTCCTTGTTGACTCCCTTTGCCTACCGTGCCCCCACGCTCCACACGCACCACGTGCTCCACTCGTGCCTTTGCCGTTACTTTGCCACGTCGTTTGTTTCTGCTCTTGGCCATGGTTTTTTGGGCCGCCGGCCTACTGCTCCTTGGTTGGGCGTTCTTCGGATTTCTGGGCTGCCTGGCCGACGTGGCGCATCCTACATCGTGCCTGCCGCCTTCAATCGCCTACTCTGCACCCCAGCGTGCACCCCTAGCTGAATTATACGTGGGCATCCTGTGCCCACACTACCGTTGTGCCTGCTGAGTGCCTTGAAAGCTATGCGATCAGTTCTACGATTTTGGATCTTCCTACACCATTTCGAAGGGTCTGGTCTGCTTTGTCTCCGGCTGCCCAATGCCTCTTTTGTCCTGGTCCTGCCCGCTGTGATCGACATCCATCGTCTTCCCCGACCTGCCGCCCTGTCTACAGTTCTTCTACACCTCTTATCTAAGTATCTGGATGTTTATTTGCCTTTTGTCTGGTGAATATTTTTGCATTTCCCGCCCTTGCTCCTCTGTTTTGGCGGTCATTTTTGCACTTTCATTGTCTCCCAGCTGCTTTCCCGGATTGTGTTGCTTCCTCTCATTGGTCCTTGGCCTTTGTTTACATTTTCCTACTCTGACTGGCCACGGCATCTTGCCCAGGGCTGATATAGGCGGTTGCTCACAGCGTCGCCCTTTTATGAATTTGTTAGCTTATTATTTCTTGCTTTTTCTCATTTTGCTGTGTGTGTGTCTTACACAGATAACCTCGGATATACACGCTCCTTTAAGCACTTACATCCATATATCAAATCTCTTTACCTGTGTTTAGTTTTATATATATATATATATATATATATATATATATACGAGTATATATATATATATATATATATATATATATATATATATATATATATATATATATATATATATATATATATATATATATATATATATATATATATATATATATATATATATATATATATATATATATATATATAAGATTAAGATGTGAAGACCTCCCAGTCAAATTTTCAGAGACGCAAATTTCACAACAGGAAAGATTAGCATCCGGTCTCCCTCCTTGTTCTGAGCAGCCTCTATCTCTTCCCAATGCCATTGTTGCCTTTCAAGGTATGCAACTATATCAATGCTTTTCTTATGACACTCCTCTTTCTGTGGGAGTTAACACTGGTGCTTCTTGTAATCTCTTGAGTGTCCAAAATTATTCCAAATTTAAGGACATGCTTAACCTTCCCTTATAGCCTGCTGACAATAATCTCTTGATTCTTCCTTACATGTCCTTGGCCCATTTGTTCTCCCCTTGTCTCTTGCAAAACATGTACCTCCATTTGAAGCAAAATTTTTTTGTAACTTTTGATTTTGTCCTCTAAAGCGATGGTCTTTTGTGTCTTGATTCGCCTGTGACTCATGGTATAGATGTTATTCCTCAGCATCATGCTGTTTCCTATCAGGATAATGTTATCTCTGCAATGGACATTACAGCACCAGTCTTAGCCTCTAAATCTCCTGTTCACACTTCAAAGCGTTCACGCGCCACAGATCACGGTTTATCATTGCCTGATTTCACTGAGTCGAAACGTTCAGTCTCTGCTGCGGATGTCTGTTCTGCCGTTGTGATTGGAGGTCAGCGAGTGGGCCCCATTAGTGCTGTTCACCTTCCCATTCACGTGGCAAATGCGCCTATTGACTCGTGCGTTTTATCTTTACCAGACTCTGTCCACATTCATAGGTTGGCTCTTGAAAGTACTCTTTCTTGTGTTCATGATGCTCATGTAACTGATGCATTAGTGACTTAACCGGTCCCCTGATTTCTCTCAAGAGTGGTGTGCTTCTTGATTCTTTTGAAGTTTGCGACAGTAGGTCTCTTCATGATTCTTCACACCTTATTGCATCTCTTTTCCCTAACACAGATAATTCTCATGACTCTGCTGATTTAATTCCGCAGTTTTCACCTCATGTTAAGATAATGGATTTTTCTGCAGCAAAGTCTCGTCTCCTTGACTTGTTAGTCAAACACAAACGGGCTTTTACTTTGCCTAATGAACCACTTGGTGTCATAGACTGTATTGCGCAAAACATTCAATCAGAACCTGATACACGTCCTTCTTTTGTGCCTTTTTATCGTTTGCCTCACAGACTGCATGCTGTTGTTCAGGATTTATTTGATGGAATGCTGAAAGATGGTATCATCCAAGAATCACATTCTCCGTGGAACTCACTACTGTTCTTGGTTCAAAAGAAAGATGTTTCTTATCGTGCTGTAGTTAATTTTCGCAAAGTTTGACCGTCTCTGATTATTATCCTCTTTCTGTTTTAAGTGACCTTTTTGCAGTCCACCGGGACATTGTATTCACTACTCTCGACCTCAAATCGAGTTTCAGCAGATTCTTTTGCATTCCAGTAGCTGTGAGATTACTGCCTTTTTTTACACCATTAGGTCATTATGATTGGTTCCGTGTCCCAATGGGATTATGTAACTCGCCCCTGACTAGCCAGCGACTTTTTTTTAGTCTTTTTTAAGGTCTCATTGGCGATGGCTTGTTTGTGTACCTTGATGATTGATCTTAGTGTCATGTGATCTCGAGTCTCACTTTGACAAACTTGTTTTGTAAAGGTTCCAAGAAGCAGGTCTTAAACCTAACCTGTCTAAGTGTAAATTCCTTCGGTCATGCATTGAGTTCTTAGGTCATGTAGTTGACAAGGATGGCATTCACATTATTGATGCTAAAGTTCGGGCTATTCAAGACTTTCCTATGCAGAAGTCAGTAAACCACTTGCGTTCTTTCCTCGGTCTTGCGGATTATTACCATGTGTTCATCAGAAACTTTGCATCGATTGCGTCGCCTCTTGTGCGCCTTCTCAAAAAGGATATCTCTTTCGTATGGCACGGCGTCCAGCAATCTAGCTTTGACCAACTCAAACACGCACTCAGTTGCACTCCAGTCCTTGCCTTCCCAGATTACTGATGCAAGTGCTTTAGGACAGGTGCTGTTCTGATGCAGCAGAATTGGAGCTCTTATCCTCATGTCATTGCGTACGCCAGCCGTACCCTGAGTGCTGTTGAGTCTCGCTACTCATTTAATCATCTTGAAGCTTTGGACACTTCATCATTTTCGTGACATCATCTATAGCTACCAACTGACTGTTTAGGCTGATCATGCTGACTTACTTCACCTCTTTAAGGGTAAAAATCTAACTGGTCATCTCCAGATTGTTTGTCACAGATGATGAATTTAATCCAACGATCAAGTATTTGACCAGTAAGACAAATGTGGATGCAGACGCTCTCTCTCGAAATGTCGCTGTTCCTTCCGTATCAGAAATTACTAATTTCTCACGCGAAAAACTCTTTGCTGCCCAGCGTCAAGACACCGTATGGTCTGTCTTACCCAAGTTGAATGTTCCTTTGTCTCAGTTTTCCCTTGCTGATGGTATTTTATGCCATACAGTGTCAGTTCATGAGCAAATTGTGAAGCAACTTGTCATCCCCATTGCTTTAGTTCCATCACTGCTTCAGGCCATTCATGATACTTCCCAGTCCGATCATCCAGGACGTGACAAATCTTTAACAAAGGCTTGTAAGCATTATTACTAGTTTATGATGAGGCTTGACATCAACAAATCATGTAGCGCAATGTCTTTCTTGTGAACAAACTAAACCTAACACTCACACAGTTCCAATGCTAGGATGTCCGATTCCTGCTGGTCCTTTTGATACTGTTGCAATAGACCTTCTGCAATTACCTCGCAGTCACCAAGGATCTTCCTAAATTCTAGTCTGTGTTGATCATTTCAGTCGCTTTGTCATTCTTGCACCTTTACCTAACAAATCTAATCCAGTTGTTGCTCATGCTTTAGTGTCCCACTTCCTTTGTGCCTTCACTACACCTTCAGTGTTACTTTCTGATAATGGGATGGAGTTTAAGAATGAAGTGCTTAATAATATTTGCCAGCAGTACAAAATTTCTCACTGCTTTATTACTGCTCACCATCCAGCTTCTAAAGGACTTGTTGAACGAACTAACAGAAAAATTTTGGATATCCTTCTGCATGTTGCAGGTAAACTTCATAAGTCACACGCACTTCCGCACGTAGCTGCTTTTATTAATAACTCTAAATTCATCTACGGGAAAACCTCCTCGCTATATTGTGTTTGGCGAAGAGAAATGTTTCCCATATGACATCCTTGTCGCACCTCATGTGCCTGCATATTCCACAGATGATTATGCAAAAGCTCATATCTGCACGTTTCAGACTATTCATGCGTCTGTACGAGAGAAACTTCAAGTTTCACGTGAGGAGATGATTAGTCGGCAGCAAAATACTGCCACGCTCGTGTCCTTCGGTGTTAGTGACACTGTCTTTAAGGCCTCACTCTGCGTCAGTCTAAATTAGAATTTAAATGTTCAGGTCATTTTCTTGTTACTGAAAACCTTTTTGGCAATAAATAAAAAAAGATATATATATATATATATATATATATATATATATATATATATATATATATATATATATATATATATATATATATATATATATATATATATATATATATATATATATATATATATATATATATATATATATATATATATATATATATATATCCTTAGTTGTCCTTGTTGACAGGCTGAAGAAGGCTTCTGCTTCTCCAGTGCCTCAGTCTCTACCTGTCTCATACTTCTGTTCCTCCTATCCCTACACATTCCTATGATCTTCGTACTAGAGCTATTTAAATTTTTTATGGGGACCCCATTTTATATTTATAATGTAATATTATTTTTTTCTTTTTCTCTTTACTGTCCCTAGGGTTTGTCTATTGTGTTATGCCCCTTGGGAAGGATCATTATATATTCGCTGCGAGGGCGCAGCTTAGGTGTGGCCAAGCTATGTGATAGGATGTCCATGTGTATATTATAAATTCTTTTTTTCTCCTTATTATGATTATTGTCATTATTTATTATTTATAATTTATTTTATTCATTTAGTACTCTTGTCGCATGTCATTGTTTTGTTTGTGTGGCGTCTCATCCCGCTCGCGCTCGTTGTTCCTCAATCAGCGGCAGACCTCCGGGCTATGAAGTCATACTATTGTACTGGCAGTCTTTTTAATATATGGGACCTGTTACGCAGTGTTTGTTGTCTTCCTTTGGACGTAAACCATACTACAAGTTCAAGCTAAGCCCTAGAACAGAATTTCAATTATCTACGAGTACCTACGTATTAACGTATCCGCAATGCAAAGGTGGTCTTCACTTGATTAAGATCACTACGCAGAACGATAATTTTAAAAACGAGCTAAACCGATAAAGTATGGTGAGAGTAGTAATTATCCCTCGGTGTTTGCTGGAGTCTTACTCCTAAATGAGAGAGAGAGAGAGAGAGAGAGAGAGAGAGAGAGAGAGAGAGAGAGAGAGAGAGAGAGAGAGAGAGAGAGAGAGAGAGAGAGAGAGAGAGAGAGAGAGAGAGAGAGAGTACGCAAACATGATAAATAGCTAAGGACAAGCTGTAAAAACAAAAGACAAGAAAATACAAAAATAAAAACAGTTGAACCAAAAGATAGAAGTGAGAGAGAGAGAGAGAGAGAGAGAGAGAGAGAGAGAGAGAGAGAGAGAGAGAGAGAGAGAGAGAGAGAGAGAGAGGAATACACTGTGGACTTCTTAAGAAATAGCTGATTACAAAGGAGATAATACCAACTCGAATATTCAAGGTCATCTATCATCAGTCAGTTGTCAGTCCATCCACCACATCATTAACATCCACAAAATCAACTATCCTGTCCAAGCACACGCAACAGAATCCATCACCTCCTTCATCTCTCTTCTCTTTATTATGACATCCTTCCTTAAAACACACAGACGGTTCCCACTATGAATCCATTCCTTGCCCCAAGATTGCATTACATCCCCTGTACCCTAATGAAATAGCCCTGGCCTTTATCACTTGGTCGCCCTTCATAGATAGACAGGTTAAAGGTTAACAGGCAGGTCCCGAAAATAGCCCACCAAAGTGCTGTCCCTTCAATGGCCTTATTAATGTGATTTGTTTGATGCGCCCGATCCAATAATGATAGAGAGAGAGAGAGAGAGAGAGAGAGAGAGAGAGAGTCTGTGGTCTCTATAATCAGAAGTGATCGGCTCATTGCATATTACACGTCAACTCTCTCTCTCTCTCTCTCTCTCTCTCTCTCTCTCTCTCTCTCTCTCTCTCTCTCTCTCTCTCTCTCTCTTTCTCTCTCTCTCTCCGTGACGATAACACGTGCCACCATGAAGCCTGTAGGGAAAGAAGGAGCACCTTCGGACATCAAATGCGTAGTATATCTTGTGGAAGTGAGAGAGTTACGACAACAGCTTTCCATTTTTCAGTAGTGACAAGGAGGGAGGAAGGAAATAAAGGAAGGAGGGAAGGAGAAGGAAGAAAGGGAGGGAGGGAGGGAGGGAGGGAGGGAGGGAGGGAGGGAGGGAGGAAGGAAAGAGAGAGAGAGAGAGAGAGAGAGAGAGAGAGAGAGAGAGAGAGAGAGAGAGAGAGAGAGAGAGAGAGAGAGAGAGAGAGAGAGAGAGAGAGAGAAAGTTTAACAAAAAGAAAACTGCGGCAAAAAAAATATAAATAAATAAATAAAGCATAAAATTTCATATAAAAAAAGAAACAAACGGAAAATAAAATAAATTTTATTAATAAATTACAACCAACCGAGAGTGAGGTCACGTGCGCTCAACAATGGGAAAAGCAAATACTGGGGTAAACCAACACCACTTGAATACCGTAAATACTGATAAGAACTTCCCGGAAACATGCACGGACATAGATGGGAAGGATTAACTTGAGTTTACGATGTATTTAAGGAATATTTCTAGGTTAGATGATATCTTTGATATCTTTTTAACTCATGATTTCTTATGTGATATTTCTTGGTTCATGCGGTTTGTATGTGCTTCTTATTTAATTATTTGATTTGCTATTCAGGAAATTCGTTTTCAGCCAAGTGATTAGCGCTCGAACGTGGTAATCTCGGGGATTAGAGTTCGAGTCCAGTCGGAAATTAGACATTTTTGTGATATCTCTGAGTGGCCCAAAAATGCATACATGTTTCCTGTCATACTTTTTTTCGACGGAAATTGCATTGTGGATCGTTAAGAGGACGGTACGATCCTCTGTACAGGCGTAACAAAAAAAAAAAAACCTGCCTGTGCCACCAAGAGCAGGTGCTGAACAACAAATAAGAATGCAAGAGGCTAATCATCTACGGTCACAATTCTTATTGCCTTCTTTTATCTGCTTGTTAATACTTGAATATAAACACTTTTTTTTCCATATAATCAATTATCTAAAGCCATTTTAAGCTTTGATTCACAGTTCTTAAATTTCGTTTTATTTTCCATGCTCTATATTTCTTTTCAATTAGGACTTTACCATCAAACAGTTTTCCAATAAAAAGTTTTTTTCCCGATCCTGCTTCATATTTTCATACTATTCAGCTACGTTTTTAACTTTAAAGTCGTTTTAAGATCGTATAACAATTTTTCTAGACTCTTTAATGTGAATTCTTTTAGCTGAATAATGGTAAAACTTAACTCTCTTCCATACGACATGCATTTACCTTCCCTCTTGAAGCTCTGTATGCAACATTTACAGCATTCGTGCATCGCTTGCGAGTCAACAGCCCACTACAGCTTGCCAACGTGCCTACTTACCTCTCTCTCTCTCTCTCTCTCTCTCTCTCTCTCTCTCTCTCTCTCTCTCTCTCTCTCTCTCTCTCTCTCTCTCTCTCTCTCTCTCTCTCTCTCTCTCTCTCTCTCTCTCTCTCTCTCTCTCTCTCTCTCTCTCTCTCTCTCTCTCTCTCTCTCTCTCTCTCTCTCTCTCTCTCTCTCTCTCTCTCTCTCTCTCTCTCTCTCTCTCTCTCTCTCTCTCTCTCTCTCTCTCTCTCTCTCTCTCTCTCTCTCTCTCTCTCTTGAAATCAAAGCAAAGCAAAAAAAAAAATACACGAAACTATAGTTTTTCATCATCGCTCATTTCCTTTTCCTTTTCTCTTTGTTATGAATATATATTGACACTGGATGATGTGAGAAATATGAGCCTGCTCCATTACCTATTTCCAAAAAGGCTTTTTCATAACCTTGGAACGGCTCAAACTGAACATCATTTAGAATCTTACAATTCTAGACCGCTAGTGTGTGTGTGTGTGTGTGTGTGTGTGTGTGTGTGTGTGTGTGTGTGTGTGTGTGTGTGTGTGTGTGTGATATTGTTTTATTATACATATACATATTAAACAAGTAACAAAATCGAGCGTCAATGTGAGCGATGTAGTTTATAAATCCTGCTTACAATTCAGTGATAGAGAACGTAATACGTAACTGGAAATTTATTTCACTACTACTACTACTACTACTACTACTACTACTACTACTATTACTACTACTACCACCACCTCCATCTTCACCACCACCATCACCACCACCACCACCTCTACCGCACACCGCTCCCATCTCTTCTCACATGACCTCATATTCTCAAGGACACACACACACACACACACACACACACACACACACACACACACACACACACACACACACACATGCACCCTCTCCTTGAAAGAAGCAGCACCGTCCTTCACTGCTTACAAAAGAAGACAAAATGAACAGACTGCAAACCTCCTTGGCTGACACAGAAAAAAAGTAAAATATATGGAAAACACAATGGAGAGAGAGAGAGAGAGAGAGAGAGAGAGAGAGAGAGAGAGAGAGAGAGAGAGAGAGAGAGAGAGAGAGAGAGAGAGAGATGTAGCGACTGTGTAAGTTTAAATAAAATAATCGCAACTCCAAACACTCACGTAATGAAACATAAAGTGATGCGAGGGAGAAAGAAAATAAGAGGGAAGAGGCGAAGAAGCAGGAAAGAAAAAGAGGCGGAGAGAGAGAGAGAGAGAGAGAGAGAGAGAGAGAGAGAGAGAGAGAGAGAGAGAGAGAGAGAGAGAGAGAGAGAGAGAGAGAGAGAGAGAGAGAGAGAGAGAGAGGGAGAGAAAGACCTCCATACAAGAATTCGCTCAGGAAAACAGGATATGGCAAACGCATTAGGGAGCGGAAACAATGAAGGGAAATTAAGTTAATAATAAAAAAGTTGAGATATGAATATACGATGGACTGGATAAAATAACAAGACATATCTACAAAGAAGAGACATTAAGAGTGACTTTAAAATTCGCTATCATGCCAAGCTAACGACGCAGGCGGGATTCTCTCAGAGAAATAATGCAAGGAGCAAAAATTACACGACCCATTGCAAGACAAGCTG
This sequence comes from Scylla paramamosain, assembly GCF_035594125.1. Taxonomy (NCBI): domain Eukaryota; kingdom Metazoa; phylum Arthropoda; class Malacostraca; order Decapoda; family Portunidae; genus Scylla; species Scylla paramamosain. The sequence goes on from NC_087163.1 coordinate 14,631,007, forward strand.
ATTACAGATTCCTTTTGCCACAACTTATTAAGTGCCTGTTGTTGTTGGTGGTGGTGGTGGTGAGCGTGATATAAGCAAGGAATGCTTTTGTAAAAAGATTCGTTTCTTGTGAACGTCTTTGGTACATGTGTGTGTCTTGGTCATTGATTTTATGACTATACACATATACCATTGCAGTGTGTGTGTGTGTGTGTGTGTGTGTGTGTGTGTGTGTGTGTGTGTGTGTGTGTGTGTGTGTACCCGTAGTTGTGAACTCTAATCTTCTATTGCACAATTGCATAGAGGGCACTTGTTTCCTGTATGTACCAGAGGAGTTCATGCTGTCTTGAATGTTCTAAATACAGACTCTCCATTCTCTCATACTGTTCTGATCAATAAACAAGGGTAAAAGGCGGATCAGACCGTGATATAAATTTGTCGCTTTGTTATTTCTACATAGTTTTGGTTTCTCACACATTAAAACATCGACATATATATATATATATATATGTATATATATATATATATATATATATATATATATATATATATATATATATATATATATATATATATATATATATATATATATATATATATATATATATATATATATATATATAGAGAGAGAGAGAGAGAGAGAGAGAGAGAGAGAGAGAGAGAGAGAGAGAGAGAGAGAGAGAGAGGTCAGAGGTCAGAGGGTGAGGACGTGACTGCAGGTCGCTCCGTAACTGAGCTCCCACGTTGTCTCATCTCATCTACAGTCAGCGTGCTCCGGTACCCTCCACATACCAGCACACCAATACGACGTTTAAAAGTGACGGATAAAAGTGTACAGTGCAGTGACGGAGATTCAGTGTTGAAACAATGATCCAGCGTGATCCAGCTCCCCCCACCTGCCAGCACACCAACACATGACGTATAAGTGTACAGTGGAGTGAAGGAGATACAGTTTTGTGACAGTGTACAGTGTTGTGCGGATATAGGGGTTACTGTGACGAGTCCTGTCTCCGTACCCCTCCCACTACTGTGCCCCCCAACACTAAGGAAGGAAATCCCCTGGGAAATTAACCCCAAGCTGCACCCACACTCCCTCCTTTCGAAGCAATTAACTCCGGCACCGAGACTGACCTGACCGCACCCAACCCATCCCTAGCATCTACCACTGCAGCTGTCACCACCACTACCACCTGCTGAAACTGCACAGAAATGGCGGATCACAGGCCCATCAAGAGCCGAGACCCTCCTGGGTATTGCCCTCAGAAGTAGTGTGCTGTCTGTGGGAAGGCTGCAGTCAAGAATGCATCTTATATTAGATGCGAAGGCAGAAATGACTGCCCCAATGTCTGCCACTCATCCTGCCTCGGAGACCATGATGTCTACACATGCGGAGACACGCAGGAACTATTGAGGTTATGCAGCATTGAAGAAGCTGTAGTTTACCTCCCTCTAGATCCTAACGAAAATGCTCCCACCACGCTTGCCTCCCCCAACGAAAGCGACGACGGTGGTGATGTAGACGCAGAAGTAGATGTGGACGAGCGGCGGCACTACAGGGAGATGGATCTCATTTCCTACACCCTGCGCCTACAGAAGGAGGTAACAAACAAAAATAACATAATTCAGTCCCTCACGCTACAAAGGGACTGGATTCTCGATAATCAGAGACATGTGGCAGAACTCCATGAGCACATGGAGGTCCTCACGGAGTGCAAGAAAGCAGACGCGAGAGTCTCCAGCAGCTCTGTTGCGACTACTGCTACTCCCTCCTCTATCCTGAGGACCTGGAAGAAGGCGTGTGCCTCCTCGAACCACCGGAGGCAGTGGTGGCAATCTGGGAAGCCTAAGCCTCTCATAAGAGTAGCGGACGCTTTCACCACAGCGGCCGCACCCCCCACCACCGCCACCACCACCACAACCTCAGGTAGCAGCAACACCACCATTACCACCAATAATAATAGCAACAGCAACAGTAACAACAACAGCAGCAACAACAACAGTAACAGTAACAACAACAGCAGCAACAACAGTAGTAGCAGCAGCAACAGCAACAACAACAGCAGGAGAAACAGCAGCAGTACTACCAGCAGCAGCAGCAGCAGTAGTAGCAGCAGCAGCAGTAGTAACAACAACAGCAACAATAACAGCGATATGAGCAACAACAAAAATAACAAAAACAACAATGGAAGCAGGAAGAAGACCCAACGACAGCGACGCGGCCAGCGGCGGGCACGAAGTCACCCCAACACACCTGACCGGCAACCTGTGCCTCCTCCTCGCATGACTCAGCCACAGGTATGTGCGTACCCAGAGAGGCACAGGGGAGAGCAAAGGGTCCGATGTGACTACTGCTTCCGCCCCTGCCACACAGCTGAGATGTGCTACAGCCGCGCTGCTGACGAACGCCAGGAACAAAGACAGGAAAGAATGTTCATGAGGGTTCTGACGGAGGGTTTAGCGCGGCAACAACTTCCCCACCCCCAGCAGCCCTTTCAGGTCCCTCTCCAGCCTTCCTGGCTGCCACAACCCGGTCACTACCCGAGCTGAAATCTCTCCTTGTGGCAGAGCAGACACTAATGCGTCTCACCTCACCACCACACTTCACTCCCAAGCCAACGCGAGGAGGCAAGGGAACAGACGTCCCAGCTGTCACCTGACTGTGGTCTCCGCCAACGTGAGAGGACTCCGCACCAATGTAGGTGACCTTAGCCGCAATTTCGTGCTGAGACATAGTGCTGACATTGTCGCAGTACCAGAAACGTGGCTGTGTGACGAGCTGGAGCCGACGTTCGGCAAAATATCAGGCCACTCCTTGTGGGTGAGGATAGACCGAGAAAACAGATCTGGCGGAGGTGTCGCTGCCTGTTTTAAGGACGGATTCCAAACACAGGAACTTGAGGTAGCCGTGCCACACCTGATGGAGGTTTTGTTCTTCAGGATAGTACTTACAGACAACAGTGGGCTTCTCCTCTGTGTCATGTACCGCCCCCTGAGACAAGAACGAGCCCCGCTAGACTTCCTGACGGAGGAACTCGACACCCAGCTCCAATGTCACAAGTGTTCCCTAAGTGTACGCTATCCCGCGTACCGTCTGACTTTGGAACAGGGCGGACTGGCCATCCATGAAGCAGGACATGGAGAACACGGACTGGGAGGCCCTTTTAATGGGAGATGCTGAGACCAAGGCACGCACCCTCGCCACCAGGCTCCTTGCCCCCCAACAGCAGCATGTGCCCAGTCGAGTATATCTCTCCAGGCCTGGTGATCCCACCTGGTTTGGTTTTCGCTGCAGAGCATCTGCCGAGGCCAAGCATGATACCTGGGTGAGGTACAAGCGACACCCGTCACGTAGGAACAAGACGCTGCACCGGGAGGCGTGTAAGAGGATGACGTTCATCTGCAGATGGGCGAGGAATCAGCTAAGGGAGGACAGAAGGCGAAAGTTCAGTGGCCCAGGTGTTGGCAACAAGACCTGATGGAATCTGGTGAAGGAGCAGCAAGGAGCATGTCACCGCGAGACTCTTCCTCCACTCATCAACCTGACGGATCCACCGCCACGATCAGTGCAGACAAGGCCAAACTCCTCGCCGATCATTTCGCCAACAAGATGAAAGTTGATGACTCGGCGCGACCTGTACCACAGCTGGCCACGGAAACTGATTGCACTGTCACCACTGTCTTGGTGACGGCAGAGCAGGTTGAGCTGCTGCCCATGGTTCCTCAAGCACTGCGCTAGAGAGCTGTCAGCTCCTCTCACCACCGTCTTCACATCTTGCTTGAGGGAGAAGAAATGGCCCTCATTATGGAAGGAAGCACGTGTGGTCCCGGTCCACAAGAAAAACTCAAGGTCTGAGCCCAGCAACTACAGACCCATATCCCTGCTCTCAGTGGTGGGCAAGTTGCTGGAGCAAATAGTGTCTGCTGTCATCTGCCAACACCTGAGGGAGAACCACCTCCTCTCAGACAGGCAGTTTGGCTTCAGGCCTGGCCTATCCACCTCAGACCTCCTCCTCATCCTCTCTTAGGACTGGCAAGACACCCTGGAAGAAGGCCTGGACACCCTTGTGGTGGCCCTGGACATTGGCGGAGCTCATTGAAAACCTTTGCGCCAAGGGTGTCCAAGGTGACCTGCTAATGCTGCTCGAAGATTACCTCCAGGTTAGGACCCTTCAGGTAGTAGTCAACGGGCAGTCATCAAGGCCTTCACCTGTCCGGGCCTCAGTTCCACAAGGCTCCGTCTTGGGCCCCGTCTCATGGAACATATACATCGACGATCTCCTCCGGCAGCTGTCATCTGTGGTAGCATACGCCGACGACTGCACACTCTCCCGTTCCTACTGCCACTTCGACAGTCAGCGTGCCGTCACTGAGCTGAACAGGCAGCTCGGACTGGTGGAGCAGTGGGGAAAGATGTAGCAGGCTAACTTCGCTCCTGAGAAGAAGCAGGCGTTATTTTTTTCTTTTATGTAGGAGGGACACTGGCCAAGGGCAACAAAAGTCCAATAAAAAAAAAATACCCACTGAAATGCCAGTCCCATACAAGGGTCCAAAGTGGTAGTCAAAAATTTAAGGTTAAGTGTCTTGAAACCTCTTTGCGCCAAGGGTGTCCAAGGTGACCTGCTAATGCTGCTCGAAGATTACCTCCAGGTTAGGACCCTTCAGGTAGTAGTCAACGGGCAGTCATCAAGGCCTTCACCTGTCCGGGCCTCAGTTCCACAAGGCTCCGTCTTGGGCCCCGTCTCATGGAACATATACATCGACGATCTCCTCCGGCAGCTGTCATCTGTGGTAGCATACGCCGACGACTGCACACTCTCCCATTCCTACTGCCACTTCGACAGTCAGCGTGCCGTCACTGAGCTGAACAGGCAGCTCGGACTGGTGGAGCAGTGGGGAAAGATGTAGCAGGCTAACTTCGCTCCTGAGAAGAAGCAGGCGATTTTTTTTTTCTTTTATGTAGGAGGGACACTGGCCAAGGGCAACAAAAGTCCAATAAAAAAAAATACCCACTGAAATGCCAGTCCCATACAAGGGTCCAAAGTGGTAGTCAAAAATTTAAGGTTAAGTGTCTTGAAACCTCTCTCTTGAAGGAATTCAAGTCATAGGAAGGTGGAAATACAGAAGCAGGCAGGGAGTTCCAGAGTTTACCAGAGAAAGGGATGAATAATTGAGAATACTGGTTAACTCTTGCGTTAGAAAGGTGAACATAATAGGGGTGAGAAAAGAAGAAAGTCTTGTTTAGCGAGGCCATGGGAGGAGGGGAGGCACGCAGAGCAATTAGCATGAAAATAGCGGTAGAAGACAGCTAGAAATGCAACACTGCGGCGATGAGAGAGAGGCTGAAGACAGTCAGTTAGAGGAGAGGAGTTGATGAGACGAAAAGCTTTTGATTCCACCCTGTCTAGAAGAGCAGTATGAGTGGTACCGAGGATGTTCAGTGTAGAAGAAGGGGACAGTTGAGTGTCATTGAAGAAGAGGGGATAGTTGTCTGGAAGGTTGTGTCGAGTTGATAGATGGAGGAATTGAGTTTTTGAGGCATTGAACAATACGAAGTTTGCTCTGCCCCAATCAGAAATTTTAGAAAAATCAGAAGTCAAGCGTTCTGTGGCTTCTCTGCGTGAAATGTTTACTTCCTGAAGTCTATGAAAAGAAGTGGAAAAGTGCAGGGTGGTATCATCAGCGTAGGAGTGGATAGGACAAGAAGTTTGGTTTAGAAGATCATTAATGAATAATAAGAAGAGAGTGGGGGACAGGATAGAACCCTGAGGAACACCACTGTTAATAGATTTAGGAGAAGAACAGTGACCGTCTACCATAGCAGCAATAGAACGGTCAGAAAGGAAACTTGAGATGAAGTTAGAGAGAGAAGGATAGAAGCCGTAGGAGGGTAGTTTGAAAATCAAAGCTTTGTGCCAGACTCTATCAAAAGGTTTTGATATATCCAAGACAACAGCAAAAGTTTCACCAAAATCTCTAAAAGAGGATGACCAAGACTCAGTAAGGAAAGCCAGAAGATCACTAGTAGAGCGGCCTTGACGGAACCCATACTGGCGATCAGATAGAAGGTTGTGAAATGATAGATGTTTAAGAATCTTCCTGTTGAGGATAGATTCAAACACTTTAGATAGGCAGGAAATCAAAGCAATAGGACGGTAGTTTGAGGGATTAGAACGGTCACCCTTTTTAGGAACAGGCTGAATGTAGGCAAACTTCCAAGGAAAAGGTAGATGTTGACAGACAGAGCTGAAAGAGTTTGACTAGGTAAGGTGCAAACACGGAGGCACAGTTTCGGAGAACAATAGGAGGCTGCTGCCACACACAGTGCAGAGGTGCACCAGAGCTGCGGCCAGTAGCGACGAGCTAGTGAAGGATAGACAAAGGTGCCTCGATCTCGTTGTAGCCAACACCAGCGCACTTACACAGCCAGGACTTCGCGGCTGTGGAACATGTTCACGGTGGCCACGCTCCAAGTGCAGGACATGTTCACACACCAGGTGAAGCTCGCAGCCCACAGCTGGCGTAACACGCACCTATCCCCACTGGTGCTTTAAATTTTAGTTTTACATTAATATATTTCATTATTGTATTATCATCTTTATGTTAAGTATATATAGTGTTATTCCCTGTAAATAATACTATCATAGGCTTTTTAAATAATTCCATACTCAACGTGGCATTTTAAGCCTTTCTGTAAATGTCTGTTTAAATAAAGAGAGAGAGAGAGAGAGAGAGAGAGAGAGAGAGAGAGAGAGAGAGAGAGAGAGAGAGAGAGAGAGAGAGAGAGAGAGAGAGCATAACTTTCTAAAACCAAGGGACATAACTTGATAGACATATTGGTGATAAAGAAAATGGCTATTTAAAGTGTAAACAAAGGGGGTACGATAAGCACTTGGAGTGAGGACTGGACAGCGATGCGGAAAGTAAAAAATCTGTGGCGAACACACACACACAAAAAAAAGAAGCCTTAGTGAACACAGGTAATAACATAATGATGATGATGAAAATAATAATACCAAGAAATATAATAATAATAATAATAATAATAATAATAATAATAATAATAATAATAATAATAATAATAATAATAATGATAATAAAAAGCACCTCATTAAAACCTCATAGAACCAAGAATCATACATAGGAACCAACAGATAACAATAGGCCTGCTAACAAAGAAAAAAAAAATTATATATATATATATATATATATATATATATATATATATATATATATATATATATATATATATATATATATATATATATATATATATATATATATATATATATATATATATATATATATATATATATATATATATATATATATATATATATATATATATATATATATATATATATATATATATATATATATATATATATTTTTTCTTTGTTAGCAGGCCTATTGTTATCTGTTGGTCTCTATGTATGATTGTTGGTTCTATGAGGTTTTAATGAGGTGCTTTTTATTATCATTATTATCATTATTATTATTATTATTATTATTATTATTATTATTATATATATATATATATATATATATATATATATATATATATATATATATATATATATATATATATATATATATATATATATATATATATATATATATATATATATATATATATATATATATATATATATATATATATATATATATATATATATATATATATATATATATATATAAAACTTAATGATAATACTCAAATAATTTATATGGTTAAACGTAAAGGAACACACCTGGTTGTCCTAATAGTAGTCAACAATCTCAGTTTTAAAATGATTGCTGTTTACATAATGGTAATTGTTCATTTACTGAATAAGTAAATGAACAATTGCAGGAGCCAAGTAACCTTCTGAAGCTTTATTTGATAGGCCTATACTATATGAGAGAGAGAGAGAGAGAGAGAGAGAGAGAGAGAGAGAGAGAGAGAGAGAGAGAGAGAGAGAGAGAGAGAGAGAGAGAGAGAGAGAGAGAGAGAGAGAGAGAGAAGCACCCATATAAAAGTTACTGTGAAACAAGACTATATATGCACACACACACACACACACACACACACACACACACACACACACACACACATACAAACACACACACACAAGTAACAAGCTTCACAGAAATGAGATAAAGGAGGAAGGCGGCGTTAAGGTGAGAAGAGATGAGGTGTTTCACCCGGAGTGGACAGGTAATGGGATGAAGGTGAAGGGAGGGGCGGCTCACCTGACACTCGCTGTAATTAGATAAGATTTTTTTACTCTTTGAGTCACTTAAGTTATTAATATGGAGGAGGAGGTGGAGTAGGAGGATGTGTAGAAGGAAAGAAGGAAGGAAGAGAAGACTGAAGAGGAGGAGGAGGAGAAAAAAGGAGATGGTGGTGGAGCTGTAGTATGTAAGAGACAGAAAGCCTCTCCATGGAATTCGAGAGAGGAGGAGGAGGAGGAGAAGAGAGAGAGAGAGAGAGAGAGAGAGAGAGAGAGAGAGAGAGAGAGAGAGAGAGAGAGAGAGAGAGAGAGAGAGAGAGAGAGAGAGAGAGAGAGAGAGAGAGAGAGAGAGAGAGAGAGAGAGAACTTCCAGTTCTTTTGGATATCACCTGCGTTCTATCCCCTTTCTCTACCTCTCAAGGGAATTTCACACTCATTTCCAGTCCTTAGGGATAACTATTTGCGATCTACTTAGCTCAGATAAAATACAGCACGCATGATAGTGCGCTCTCAGTTCATTCGCGAGTTCAGTCCAGAGTTCGGTCCCAGTCAGTCACCCAGTCACGAGCAGTCAGTCTTGGTCTCTCACTCAGTTCACAGTCACAGGCAAGTCTTAAGAAACGCTGCTCAGTCATCATCCATATCACTTCAGAGAGAGAGAGAGAGAGAGAGAGAGAGAGAGAGAGAGAGAGAGAGAGAGAGAGAGAGAGAGAGAGAGAGAGAGAGTAGAAGAGGGAAATCAATCGTCACGTTATAATTTCCTCTCGAATCAAGTGTGTACTACCTACCTAATATTAAATCAAGAAGAACTCTCATCATAGTCTCTTTTACTCGCACACATCAACATATCAACCAACTACCCACAACCTCCAAGCTACCAGAATCACCGCCTCACTCCGGTCCTCCACGCTACCAACACACCAGATATCATCAATCGACTGGGCAAGTAACAATAATCAATTCAGAACAATTGGTGGACATCAAATTTGATGCAGAGGTGACGTACACAATCGAAACACTTTCTCTCTCTCTCTCTCTCTCTCTCTCTCTCTCTCTCTCTCTCTCTCTCTCTCTCTCTCTCTCTCTCTCTCTCTCTCTCTCTCTCTCTCTCTCTCTCTCTCTCTACGGGACCTTCACGTAGGAAAACAAGCTTAATAGAAAAATATTTGAGAGGCGTAGGATGGACTTCAGTTGTCGTCCCTTTTTCTTAGGACATCACAGGACTCTTACAGGGTACGATTCACTTTTTCCGACTCTTCGTCTTTATTTCTGTATTTCTTTCCCTCTTCTACTTCTCTCTCTCTCTCTCTCTCTCTCTCTCTCTCTCTCTCTCTCTCTCTCTCTCTCTCTCTCTCTCTCTCTCTCTCTCTCTCTCTCTCTCTCTCTCTCTCTCTCTCTCTCTCTCTCTCTCTCTCTCTCTCTCATTCCTTCAAATTACCCTCCTACCTGATTTTCATATTACAAAATGTGAGGACTTACGGTGGTGAGAGACAAGATTCCTACTACAAATTTTCAAGTTGGAGGATATCTGGTGGTGGTGGGATTTTGTTGGGATGATTTCAGGGATGGTTGGAGTCAAGGGCCAAAGGAACTTAGGAACGGAAGACTTTAGGATTAGGAGGACATCAGAGCTGGAAGAGTTTTAAGAGAATTTGTAAAAGGAGAGATTTTAGGTGGAATACTTATGGTATATTCTAACGATATATTTTGGGCGCAAATGTTGGTCTGTAAGTTATTTCCGTATGGTTTTTTTTTATTACATTGCTAGTATTTTCTTCATTTACTTCATTTAAAACTACTACTACTACTACTACTACTACTACTACTACTACAACTTCTAACTTCTGCTACCTACTAATGCATGTACATATCATTCACTGAAAGCTGAGCTGCATAAGCTGGGGCGTCAGTAAGCCAAGGACTGATTGGCTGCTGCCATTTTTTTCGTAATTATTATTGTTCTTATTATGTTTTATATTCGTATATAGGATAGAGTTAGTATATTTTGTCATGTCTCATGAGGGTTAAAGTGTAATAATGATAACATCGTTCAACAGTATTAAGAGAAATAAAAAAAAAATAAAGAATATCTACAGCATTAAAAAATATATTAGGCGACATTTTCTTCAAGCACATGGCAATTAGGAAGCATCGAGTCCACACTGCTACCATGTCGGTGCGCTCTGCCTTCCAGACTGAAATGCCATCAGTACTTTTCAGTTTAGGATTATCACTAAACTGTTCAGGTAAAAGTAAACTATGGGAAGGCAGAAGGTAACCAGAATCCTTATAACAGACTGCCGTATGGATCTTCCTTGTACCGTCACTGTGGCCATGTGGTGGTACTGCTACCTACCCCTTTTGAATTAGCAGCAATGTGGGCATTACATTCACTGATAAATTTCCTTTATAAGTTCAATGTTTCTCATCATATGCTTCAATGTTATGGTTATTATTACCTTTTATTATATACGAAATATGACAAAATACTTTAACGTCGACCTATATATATATATATATATATATATATATATATATATATATATATATATATATATATATATATATATATATATATATATATATATATATATATATATATATATATATATATATATATATATATATATATATATATATATATATATATATATATATATATATATATATATATATATATATATATATATATATATATATATATATATATATATATATATATATATATATATATATATATATATATATAACCATTTATAAAACTATAGAGCTCAGCGATAAAGTAAATGACACACACACACACACACACACACACACACACACACACACACACACACACACACACACACACACACACACACACACACACACACACACACACACACACACATACACACACATTTATGTACCACGCACTTCCATCGAGGGTTAGATAAAACTAAAAATTTGTATAAACAGCTTAAAGCTTATATCTTTTCTCAAAATAAGTTGTTTTTGACTGTACGTACAAGAGTAATGTTTTATTAAGTGTGTGTGTGTGTGTGTGTGTGTGTGTGTGTGTGTGTGTGTGTGTGTGTGTGTGTGTGTGTGTGAACTTTAACTAGTATGTAATCTCTTTAAGAATAAAAAAAGTATCCCAGGGGAAGAACAGCACACAGTTAAAGTTGCTTAATTAATTAATACATAAGAAAGAAGATAAAAAAAAAATGCTTTCTGTTAATGGATGTTCAAATTTCAAGCTCTATCATACCGCTTCAAATTGTTCCCCACTGTTTTAATTGAGCAAAAGGAAATATACTAATAAGCACACCATTACCTTCTTCACCACCACCCTTTCACCACAGGAACATCACATTTGCAGCCTCATTTACTTTCCACTTAACATACCACCACACTTAAGTACATACACTATCACACTAAACACACCTCACAATTCGTACCAATTGCTTTAGCAGCAAACACCTCACATATTCTGAAATGATGACTAGGGCCTCTCTCTCTCTCTCTCTCTCTCTCTCTCTCTCTCTCTCTCTCTCTCTCTCTCTCTCTCTCTCTCTCTCTCTCTCTCTCTCTCTCTCTCAACATAAAAGATCAAGATAACATAAGTTAATTACATGTTAATCAATTACTGTTACACTAGGACTTCAGCAGCTAATTTTTTACATTTTTCTGAATTTTTTTTTTTTAACGTACGTATTAGAGTTGTGCTTTTTACTCTCCTTTTATTAGTGTTTTCACGCTCTTCCTTCATACCTATTCCTCTTTCTGCTCAGTTTCCTCTTCACTTTTTTTTCCACTTCATTTTTGTTCTTCAAATATTCCATTTATCATATTCCTCCCCTCCATCATCATCGCTATTCTCCTCTTTCTTGTTCTTCTCCATGACTCCTTCTCCTACCCTTCTTATTACTCACTTTCTTGTCATATCTCTTCGCTTTTTTCTTTCCTTTTTTTTTCCTTCTTCCTTTCTTTTCCACTTTTTTTTTAAATTCTCTATTTATTTGGCTGTTTGTATTAGGTACATATATGTAAACACGTATGCATTAATGTAATTCTCTCTCTCTCTCTCTCTCTCTCTCTCTCTCTCTCTCTCTCTCTCTCTCTCTCTCTCTCTCTCTCTCTCTCTCTCTCTCTCTCTATATATATATATATATATATATATATATATATATATATATATATATATATATATATATATATATATATATAGAGAGAGAGAGAGAGAGAGAGAGAGAGAGAGAGAGAGAGAGAGAGAGAGAGAGAGAGAGAGAGAGAGAGAGAGAGAGAGAGAGAGAGAATTATGTTTTTCTTTTATACTCTTAGCGTATCCAGTTTGCACTTGTCTCTCTATTTTTCGTTTCATTACACTTCACGCATCAGATACAATTGATTCGTGTGTGTGTGTGTGAGTGTGTGTGCGTGTTTGTTTTATTCGCATCAATTCTAGATTGCAAGTTAACAATTTGAAATGCAATTTTGAAAGTAATTTTTATAGATTAATTTAAAATTCCTGTGTTTAGAGCTGGAATATATATATATATATATATATATATATATATATATATATATATATATATATATATATATATATATATATATATATATATATATATATATATATATATATATATATATATATATATATATATATATATATATATATATATATATATATATATATTTTTTTTTTTTTTTTTTTTTTTTTCGATCAGCGTGCTTTTCCCCTCATAGTGTTGCTTCCAGCTTCTCATCTTTTTTTTTTTTTTCCAGTGTGTCCTACATCCTGTTTTCTCCTTCGGAATTTCCCACAGCTTCTACAGGGGTGAAAAGAAAGTTTGTCCCAATAACTTCTACTGAATACTTTACTATTTTTGTCTTTCCCTTGTTCACTCATATATTTCCAGAGTTAAACAAAGAAATAAAGAGCGACGAATCAATTAAGTGTACGAGAGAGAGAGAGAGAGAGAGAGAGAGAGAGAGAGAGAGAGAGAGAGAGAGAGAGAGAGAGAGAGAGAGAGAGAGAGAGAGAGAGAGAGAGAGAGAGAGAGAGAGAGAGAGAGAGAGAGAGAGAGAGAGAGAGAGAGACACAAACACACACAGACGCACACACAAAGAAACAAAAGACATAGGGATACAAAGAGGCAAACAAACACGGACACAGAAACACTTTTGCACCAAGAGATGCCTTATATAAATAAAAATAAAAACAAATAAATAAATAAGTAAATAACAATAATAATAAAAATAATAATGATAATGATAATAATAATAATAATGATGATAATAATAATAATAATAATAATAATAATAATAATAATAATAATAATAATAATAATAATAATAATAATTATAAAAATGATAATAATAATAATAATAATAATAATAATAATAATAATAATAATAATAATAATAATAATAATAATAATAATAATAAAAATAATAATAATAATAATAATAATAATAATAATAATAATAATAATAATAATAATAATAATAATAATAAGGTAAAGTGAAAATAAAAAAAAAACTAAATACATAAAACAAAAGACACAACTAGGATGTGTAACAATAAAAATAAGAATATTAAAGAAAACACAAGACATGAATAATTAGAAAGAGAAAAAAAGTAATGGGGAAATATTTCATGCAAAAGGTGAAGAAAAATCAATTGTGGGTCGCAGTGAACAATCATTCAGAATGAATACAGAAAGATTTATGCATCTTAAAACAGAAATATGAAAGAAATACAGAAGAAGAAAACACAATGTACAAAAGCAATTACTCTCATTGCCCATCAATTCATGGTTCAAATAATGTCAAGTAAAGGGAAAGAGAGAGAGAGAGAGAGAGAGAGAGAGAGAGAGAGAGAGAGAGAGAGAGAGAGAGAGAGAGAGAGAGAGAGAGAGAGAGAGAGAGAGAGAGAGAGAGAGAGAGAGAGAAAAAATAAACAAGACAATAAAAATAAGGAAGGAATAACAGATGGGGAAGAAAACTTTATGACAAGAACCTGAGAGAAAGTGAGACCAAAGGAACAAAAATACTGAACGAGAAAACAAAGCAGAAAGAGAATGAATAACAAAGGACAAGGTGTAAAGTAAGAGGAAGAACAAAGTAAACAGGATGAAAGAAGAGAGAGAAAATGAAGGGGGATAAAATTTCATAAAAGATGAATGGTTACCCCAAGAATTCCTCCAGAAAAAAGTTATATATATATATATATATATATATATATATATATATATATATATATATATATATATATATATATATATATATATATATATATATATATATATATATATATATATATATATATATATATATATATATATATATATATTAAAACCTGTCATGACAGTATTATTGACTAATTTATTAATTTATTTAACCAAATAATAAGAATTTTTTAATTTTTTATCGTGAATCTGTTTGATGTTAGAAGTCCCAATATGGGCGCAAAATATCTGGCTAATTTATAATTACCGGCTTTGTGAGTTTTCGAAAGGCCATAAAGGATGCCATGGGACGAGCCACTAGTGTTAAAGATATCTTTAGTGATAGCATTTACTTTGAGGAGACTTCTCAGCAGTCTTGCTGGTTTGTCTTCAAATTTAGTAATATAGTGAAAGGACTTTGTCTTTAACTAATTTAAATTTAGATCTATCACTTAAGATGTGCTCAACATTTCATACATATATATATATATATATATATATATATATATATATATATATATATATATATATATATATATATATATATATATATATATATATATATATATATATATATATATATATATATATATATATATATATTTTTATTTATTTATTTTTTTATCCATAATGACTGTACACTATATAACCCCTTATCTGGGCTAGTGATAATAACTGATTCAGTCATCTAATTTTAATTTAATGAGAAAATCATAGAGAGCTTGTGATAATTTCAAGAAGGAACTTTTAATTGTGATGAAGTCTTGAAAACATGAGTGAGCTATACAGGAAATATCCTTAATCAAGCTTCCCCATTCTTGGGGCTTGTAATGTAAGTATTTAAGAGTATTGATTTAATGTTCAAAGACATATAAAATGGCCCACAAGATTAATTTCATATTTAGGGATGGAATATGAGATTTCCAGTGAAAGTTCATCAGTTTCTGAGGTAGTATGTGTTCTGTTTGAGAGGTAGATAACTGTTGTGTTTTTGTTGACTGCATTGTTGATTGGGATACCCAGAGCTTCTAATTTCTTATTCTGACTGATTTGATCATGTCTTAATTTAGAGTCATTACTCAGTTTAATTCGAGTATAAAGGCAATTCAAATCTATATATGAAACTGTGTTTTTAAAATTAAGGTAAACTTGATCAAGTTCAGTAGTTTGTTGTTTTAGAAGATAGTTTTTGTTATTGATTTTGAGGCTAAGTAATTTAAATTGGAAACACAATTAGGTTTTTTGAGTTTCTGATGTTAGGGTTGCGTACTTTAAAGTGAAGAAACTTAGGTATAATATTGTAGACCTTACATTTGTTGACACTGAATTATATTTCATCTTTACCAGTAACTTTACTATTGCCACTTACTTTAAAGTTAAAGACAACATCCCTATTGGACTCATCTCCAACATCATTTATGAATTTAATTGTTCGAGTTGTAAGATTCGATATATTGGAGAAACCAAGAGGAATCTTACACAAAGAATTAATGAACATAAAGGTAATTCGACACGTACACAGAAACAACGACCTCATCCACCTATTCACTGCAATAAAAACACATTCACAAGAACATGATCGCCCTTTTCGAACAAAAAAAAAAAAATCAAAATATTACATAAAGCAGTTGCAAATACCGACATTAAAACATTAGAAGCTATTTATATTAAACACTTAAAACCTGAATTAAGTAACCAATTATCATCATCCCAATTGTACCTTTTATAAACTCTGCTTGGAGCTTCTGTTTCTGAGCTAGTAGTCAATTTAACTCCCAGTTTCAGTCATCACCCTTTTACCAGCGAGTGCATGCCAGGTCTGTTTCACTTAGCTACTCCTTTATTTTTCCACATAGTAAAGGAAGAATGTTACTAAGATGTAATAATAAGATGTAGAAGATATCTATTGCACGAAATTTAGGGGGAAATGTATCAAAGAAGAGTCTAACACCACAAAAGAACATCTGCTTTCAACCGGCGACCACGAAGGCATCATGATCTATTGTCATTGTCTTGTAGAATTTTCACCTCCAGCAAGTATAAGAAGATTTAGCATTGGGGAAGAGCAGTCAACATTTTCAAGTTCATTGCTTATCTGATGAATCTCCTGCGAAAATGAGAGAGAGAGAGAGAGAGAGAGAGAGAGAGAGAGAGAGAGAGAGAGAGAGAGAGAGAGAGAGAGAGAGAGAGAGAGAGAGAGAGAGAGAGAGAGAGAGAGAGAGAGAGCGAGAGAGAGAGAGAGAGAGAGAGAGATTATGATAATGTGCAATTGGATGACATCAAACTTCGAGTGGGGAAAAAAAAATTCAATCTTTTCTCTTTCAGTTTTTCTCTAGGGAATCAATGACTTATACATGTTTTACTTTGCATGAAAGACAAGGTTGTATTATGATATATATTAAAAAGAAATTCAATAATAAACTGTATGGATGCGTGTTACGGGAACATAGAGGATTTCAGAGTCTACGAATGATCAAGGATAATTATAGGCAATAAAGAAATATGGGTTTGCAATTGTCCAGAATGTACATGACAGGAACAAAATTTAATCGAGTTTACGTCGTAGAATAATTTTAGTAATAATTTTGGTACTATGGAATAAACAGTGAAAGGATGAAGTAATGAAAATAGCAAAATTAAATTTCATGTCACACACACACATACACACACACACACACACACTACAACTATGTAACAACATCAATAGATATGTAGCTATAACTCACGTGTCCTATCTCTTATTTCTTCCTTTCCTATCCCTTATTCTTGTTTCTTCTCTCTCCATCCTCGTGTAATTCACCTACAACTTACAGAACAAATATTTCAATCCCAATTATCTCTTGTTTCTCTCTCTCTCTCTCTCTCTCTCTCTCTCTCTCTCTCTCTCTCTCTCTCTCTCTCTCTCTCTCTCTCTCTCTCTCTCTCTCTCTCTCTCTCTCTCTCTCTCTCTCTCTCTCTCTCTCTCTCTCTATATATATATATATATATATATATATATATATATATATATATATATATATATATATATATATATATATATATATATATATATATATATATATATATATATATATATATATATATATATATATATATATATATATATATGTATATAAATATATATATACTCCCAGTTAAGCGGATCGTAAAAAATAAGTAACAGCCAGTCGATTGTGTTTGTTGGCACACTTTTTCTTGGACGAACTGCAAATTCTCTCTCTCTCTCTCTCTCTCTCTCTCTTTCTCTCTCTCTCTCTCTCTCTCTCTCTCTCTCTCTCTCTCTCTCTCTCTCTCGTCAATACTTTGTATTTCTTCCTCCTATTTCATTCCTGCATTATCTTATTTGTTTCTGTTTACATTATGATGCTGCGAGTTTGACCCTTAAATTGTGTATATTCGTATTATTTCCTTCAAAATACCAATAATATTACATGTGTGTGCGTGGGGGCGACAAACAGGTTATTTCTACATGATTATATATTATCATATACATATTTATCATGGCAAGGCACATTAGAGAAAATAAAAGAAAATTGATGTTAATAACTAGAAACAAATGGATTACATAACACACACGCACACACACAGACACACACTTGTGTATATATAAATCATGGCAAATAAAAGAAAATCTATGTTAATAAAAAGAATTGGATTATAAAACACACACACACACACACACACACACACACACAGAGAGAGAGAGAGAGAGAGAGAGAGAGAGAGAGAGAGAGAGAGAGAGAGAGAGAGAGAGAGAGAGAGAGAGAGAGAGAGACAGAGAGAGAGAATCTGGGAATACTAAGCACAATACTATGCGCTTATGTTCACTATGTGTTTGTGTTGTGCCGTGTAAACATAATGTCGTGTCTAATGTACAACAAGCTGAAAATTCTACTCGTTAGGAAGCGGTGTCGGTCTGCCTCTCCAAATTATACTATGCACTATGTTTGCGAAGGCCAGTGTATTGCGAGTCTGTCTGTGTGTGTGTGTGTGTGTGTTTATGTCTGAAGGAGGATTGTCAAAGACACAGAAAACGGGGAAAAGCTCTCTTATTATTTTGACTAGTAAAAGGTCAATAAGAGCACTGTCCAGAAGGGTAATCAGTATAATTATAGAGATGTCACAATACTCCTCTCCTGAAAAGCCATGAGAAAGAGAACCGTAACAGGCGGAGAATTTCAGAGCTTATAAGAATAGGTGAAAAGCGTGAATGAGATAGAGAGAATAATGAGAGTAAGTAGAGTTTTGTGTAGAAAAGACGAAAAAATTAGGAGAAGGGTAGGCAATCAGCAGGTTCTGTGGAACAGGAGCCATGGAATGGAAGTAATGATGTAAGATAGCGGTAAACATTGTGAATCAATAGAGAAGCTAATGAGTTGAAATGTACTTAATTTCCACCCATTTCAGTAAGGCTGTGTGCATAGACACCTTTATCAATCATTATGAGGTCAGTACTTCTTAAAAAAAAAATGGACAAAGTTCCTATATAAAGTTCCTATATATTTTTTTTTTCTCTAAAGAGGAAAAAGACTGGCAGAGAAGACACATAACACAAACTGATGGAGGTTGTGTAAGCAAGAAATGAGATTTGAAATTTGAAATGTACTTAATTTCCACCCATTTCAGTAAGGCTGTGTACATAGACACATTTATCAATCATTATGAGCTCAGTACTTCTTTAAAAAAAATGGATAAAGTTCCTATATAAAGTTCCTATATATATGTCTTTTTCCTCTAAAGAGGAAAAAGACTGGCAGAGAAGACACATAACACAAACTGATGGAAGTTGTGTAAGCAAGAAATGAGATTTGAAATTTCCAGCTACGATTATTACTTATGGATAACTGAGTGTCATTGTAGAAGAGGGTATAATTTTCTTTTTTATGTAAGAAGGCTATTGGCCAAGGGTAACAAAAAAAAGTATAAAAAAGGGCACACCTAATGTCAGGTCTTATAGAGAGTTCCAAATAGAAGAATCAAATAATGGAGGATAAGTGTCTTGAAATCTCCCTCTTGAAAGAGTTCAACTCATAAGAACGAGAAAATACAGAAGCAGAAGACAGCAAGTTCAAGACTTTATCAGAGAAAGAGATGAATGATTGAGAATATTGTTTAACTCTTGCATTAAAGAAGTGAGCAGAATAGGGATGAGAGAAAGAAGAAAGTTTTGTGCAACGAGGAGGAGAGGCATGCAGCTAGCAAAATCAGAAGAGCAGTTAGCTCGAAAATAGCAGTGGAAGATAGCAAGAGATGCGACATTGCAGCGATGAGAAGGAGACTGAAGACAGTCAGATAGAGGAGGGGAATTGAGTTTTGATTTCACCCTGTCTAAAAGCACGGTATGAGTGGAGCCCCCCTATACATATGAAGCATACTCCATATATGGACGGATAAGGTCCCTGTACAAAGGTAGCTGCTGGAAGGATGAGAAAAACTGTTCTAGCTTGTTACCCATCACTTGTTTTGGAGTTGATGATTGTTACTTGCCCAGTCGATTGTCACCTCTGTTTTGAGTTGATGATTGCCGTTGCTGCTCTGATATTGATGATTGATGATGCTTGGTAGCGTGGAGGACCGGAGTGAGGCGGTGATTCTGGTAGCTTAGAGGTCATGGGTAGTTGGTTGATATGTTGATGTGTGCGAATGAAAGACACGATGATGAGAGTTCTTCTTGATTTAATAGATGACTGATTACACACACTGGACTCGAGACGAAATTGTAACTAGACGATTGATTGTTCTCTCTCTCTGGAGAGATATGGATGATGACTGAGCAGCATCTCTCAAGACTGACTGTGATTGAGCGGAACTGAGTGAGAGACCAAGACTAACTGCTCATGACTCGTGACTGACTGTGTCTAAACTCCCGAATGAACTGAGAGCTCGCTACCATACTAGCCATATTTATCTGAGTTAAGTGATCGCAGATAGTTGTCCCTAAGAACTGGAAGTGGGCGTGAAATTCACTTGATAGGTAAAGAAAGGGAACCGAACGGAGGTGTTATCCCTAAGGACTGAAAGTGAATGTGAAATTCCCTTGAGAGGTAAAGATAGGGAACCGAATGCAGGCGTTATCCCTAAAGACTGGAAGTGGGTGTGAAATTCCCTTGAGAGGTGGAGAAAGGACTGGTTGGCCATGGTACACGTAGGTTGAATATATGAAATAGTGAATATACATATTTACAATAATAATAATTGTTGAGACATGCAAAATTCGCGAAGATGACTGTAGTTTCCAATTTAGATTATAAGTAAAGGACAGAACGAGGATGTTCAGTGTAGAAGAGGGGGACAGCTGAGTGTCACTGAAGAAGAGGGGGACAGCTGAGTGTCACTGAAGAAGAGGGGATAATTATTTGGAAGGTTGTGGCGAGTTGACAGATAGAGGAATTAAGTTTTTGAGGCATTGAACATTACTAAGTTTTCTCTGTTCCAATCAGAAATTTTTGAAAGATCAGAAGTTAGGCATTCTGTGCCTTTCGTGGGTGAGCTATTTACTTCCTGAAGGGTTGGATGTCTATGAAAAGACGTGAAAAATGGTGCAGGGTGGTATCATCATCGTAGGAGTGGATAGGACACAGTTTGGCTTAGAAGGTAACAGGACAGAACCCTGAGGAACACCAGTATCAATAGACGATGAACAGTGATTGTCTACCACAGAAGCAATAGAACTGTCAGAGAGAGAACTTGAGATGAAATTACAGAGAGAAGGATGGAAGCCGTAGGAGGGTAGTTTGAAAATAAAAGTTTTGTGCCAGACTCTATCAAAAGCTTTTGATATGTCTAAGGCAACAGCAAAAGTCACCGAAATCTCTAAAAAGGATGACCAAGACTCATTAAGGAAAGCCAGATGATCACCAGTAGAGCGGCCTCGACGTAACCTATACTGGCGATCAGGTAAAAAAATTGTGAAGTGATAGATGTTTAAGAATTTTTCTGTTGATAGATAAAAAAAAAAAAAAATAGAGAGGCAAGAAATTAAAGCGATAGGACAGTTGTTTGAGGGATTATGACGGTCATCCTTTTTTATGAACAAGGTGAATGTAAGCAAACTTCTAGCAAGAAGGAAAGGTAGATCTTAATAGAGTATGAAGAATTTGACTAGGCAAGATGCAAGCATGGATACAATGGAGAACAATAGGAGGGACCCTATCAGGTCCATAAGCCTTCCGAGGGCTTAGGCCAGCGAGGGTATGGAAAACATCATGATGAAGAATTTTAATGGTTAGCATGAAGTAGTCGGATGATGGAGGAAAAAGATGAACAAGGCCAGAATTATCTAAGGTCAAATTTTCAGCAAGAGTTTTTGGGAAGAGTTCAGCTTCAGAGATAGATGAGATGGCAGTGGTGCCATCAGGTTGAAGTAAAGGAGGGAAAGACGAAAAAGTAAAGTTATTCGACATGTTTTTGGGTAGGTGCCAGATATCACGAGGGGATTTTGAAAGATTTTGAAACTTTCTATAAATGAGGGAGTTTTTTGGCATGATTCCTGGCAGAAATATAAAGAGCATGAGATTCAGGTGATAGAAGGCTCAAGTACCTTTAGCGGGCCACCTATCTATTATGTAGACCTATCTATTATGTAAACCTTTGTTAAACAGAGGTTTAGAAGCTTAAATGGAGAGAAAGAGTGAGGATTGTACGCCTCCATGCCAGACACTATCACCTCTGCTATGCGCTCAGGACACAGAGAAGGATCTCTGACACGGAAGCAGCACTCATTCCATGAGAAATCAGGATAATACCTCCTCAGGTCTCCCCAGTTAGTAGAGGTAAAACGGCAGAGGAACCTCCGCTTTGGGAGATCCTGAGGAGGGATTGGAGAGGACAAAATATAGATATGAGGTTGTGATAGGAGGAGCCCGACGGAGAAAACAGGGTGACATCATAAGTGGAAATAGAGTTAAGGAAAAGATCTCCAAGACGGTCAAGAATACGAATATGATGTTGCACCAATTGCCCTAGGTCGTAGAGGATAGCAAAATTAAAGACTAGTTCACCAGGACTGCCAGTGAAAGGAGAGGAAAGCCAAAGCTGGTGGTGAACATTGAAGTCTCCAAGAATGGAGCTCTTCACGAAAGGGAAGAGAGTGAGAATGTGCTCCAGTCAAAGAATTTTTTTGATAATCAAAGGAATTAGGAGAGAGGTATACAGCACAGATAAATTTAGTTTGAAAATTTCTCTGTAGTCGTAGCCAATTCAAAAGATTAAAAAACATAGGCGCGAAAGCAAGTGAAGCCGTTGCGCAAATAAAGACAACATCTAGCTTTGGATTGAAAATGAGGATAGAGAAAGTAAGAGGGAACAAAGAAAGAGCTACTGTGAGGCTGAAAGGCTGTGCCAAGTGGAGAAGCACAGGAATGGAGTTTTGAGACATTGAACAGTACTAAGTTTCTTTTACCCCATGGAGAAATCATAGAATGATCTTACGTTACGTGTTCTTCGTCTTCTTTGCGAGAATTGGTTCATTCCTATTGATTTGGAAGTCTAGAGGATGACATTCGAAGATATGAAGGATGGAGTAATCACCATAAAATCGGATAGAGAAAGAATGTTGGGCTGAGATAATTTATGAATAATAGGGATAGGGTGAATGATAGGTCTAAGCCAAGGTAGACATTGCTGTCAATAGTTTCAGGAGAGCATTGGTCGTCTACTACTGCCGAGAGAGAACGGATAAAATGAAATTTTGAGATTAAGTTACAGAGAGATGGACAAAGACCGTATGACCATTCGAAATTAAAGACTTATGCCAGACTCTACAAAGCTTCCAGTAGGGAAAGAAAGGAGATCGTAAGTGAATTGATGTATACGGAACCCATACTGAAGAAAAGGACTTTGACAAACTGAAGAACAGATTCGTCATAATTTTAAGTAGAAATATAAGCCATAAATTTCAGGAGCTGAAGCCCTGAGGTACCGTTTGTGAGCCGCATCTCTATCCTGGACAACACAAGATTTAAAAGAGTAGATCCAAAAAGTATGATCTTTTACCACCTCTGTTATGTACTAAGCGCAAAAAAAATAATATCTGGCACGGAAGCAGTACTCATTCTATGGAAGATAATAATTGTACGGTTAAAGGTCCTCGTACTTTACAGCGGCGTAATACACCCAGACATCTACATTTACAAGGATCCAGAAGGAGTATAAGAGAGATGGGGAAGGGTAAAAAAAAAATAAATAAAATAAAATGGTGATCGGGCAAGCCTAATGAAGAGAAAGGTTGAACAGATTAAGTTAAAAGTTAGGAAAATGCCGAAAATATCGTGTAGCAGGTCCTCGGCTCCATCTTAAGGTTGAGTAAGACTAGATGTTTTTAGTCTCTTTGCTGCTGCTCTCTATTAATTTACTGGATATATATAAATATTTCACTGGACATTTGCGGATAAATGAGTTGAGTGCAATAAAGGGTCCCTAGAACTGAAGGCGTCTCCAAGGGCGTCAGGAACTGTAATTGAGTAATGCACGATTTCCTCTGGATCATGTACTATGAATATAACAAACAAGAATTCTTGTTCACAAAGATGGTCGTTGATAGGAAATGAAAGCCACAGTTAGTCTTTAACATTGAAATGCCTAAAAAAAGATGTTTTAACAAAAAAAAAAAAAAAATGCGTTCGTCTTTGGACGCTAGTCGAAGAATTTTCCATAGTCGAATGAATGTAATGTGTACTTACGCTTCATCTGCGAGGACCATATGCTAAATTGATCGATAAAAATATTTCCTCCAATAACAAAAAAATAAAAATTATATATATATATATATATATATATATATATATATATATATATATATATATATATATATATATATATATATATATATATATATATATATATATATATATATATATATATATATATATATATATATATATATATATATAGAGAGAGAGAGAGAGAGAGAGAGAGAGAGAGAGAGAGAGAGAGAGAGAGAGAGAGAGAGAGAGAGAGAGAGAGAGAGAGAGAGAGAGAGAGAGAGAGAGAGAGAGAGAGAGAGAGAGAGAGAGAGAGAGAGAGAGAGAGAGAGAGAGAGAGAGAGAGAGAGAGAGAGAGAGAGAGAGAGAGAGAGAGAGAGAGAGAGAGAAGAATGGCTTCACTAATGTAATAATCTTACCGTAAATGTTATTATTATTATTATTATTATTATTATTATTATTATTATTATTATTATTATTATTATTATTATTGACAGCGTTACTATTACTGTTATCATATATATATATATATATATATATATATATATATATATATATATATATATATATATATATATATATATATATATATATATATATATATATATATATATATATATATATATATATATATATATATATATATATATATATATATATATATATATATATATATATATATATATATATATATATATATATATATATATATATATATATATATATATATATATATATATATATATATATATATATATATATATATATATATATATATATATATATATATATATATATATATATATATATATATATATATATATATATATATATATATATATATATATATATATATATATATATATATATATATATATATATATATATATATATATATATATATATATATATATATATATATATATATATATATATATATATATATATATATATATATATATATATATATATATATATATATATATATATATATATATATATATATATATATATATATATATATATATATATATATATATATATATATATATATATATATATATATATATATATATATATATATATATATATATATATATATATATATATATATATATATATATATATATATATATATATATATATATATATATATATATATATATATATATATATATATATATATATATATATATATATATATATATATATATATATATATATATATATATATATATATATATATATATATATATATATATATATATATATATATATATATATATATATATATATATATATATATATATATATATATATATATATATATATATATATATATATATATATATATATATATATATATATATATATATATATATATATATATATATATATATATATATATATATATATATATATATATATATATATATATATATATATATATATATATATATATATATATATATATATATATATATATATATCACAGTAGGAGGCAGTAGGCACCTGCCAAAACGATAATTACTCCCAGTGAGCTCTAAAGCACTAGATCAGTGGGTGCTGTGCACTTATCATTTAACCCAGGTGTGACCTCACTGAAGGTTTCCCTTCGTGTCTCATAAGAACATAAGAACATAAGAAATAAGGGAAGATGCAAGAAGCGACCAGGCTTACACGTGGCAGTCCCTGTATGAAATATATCTACCTATTTCCATCTATTATCTCCATCCAAAAACTTGTCTAATCTTCTCTAAAAGCTCTCTAGTGTCTTAGCACTAACAACATGATTACTGAGTCCGTTCCACTCATCTACCACTCTATATGAGAACCAATTTTTTCCTATCTCCTTCCTAAACCTAAATTTTTCAAGCTTGAATCCGTTATTTCTTGTTCTACCCTGGTTCCTGATCCTAAGAATTTTGCCTATATCCCCCTTGTTATAACCCTTATACCACTTAAATACTTCTATCAGGTCCCCTCTTAACCTACGTCTCTCTAAAGAATGTAAATTCTCACAACACAAGCGGGCAGTCACAACCTGCCATCTAAAGACAATTCTTCGTTCAAGCAGAATTCCAAGCATCTAATTACACACACACACACCCTCCACTCAAAATTTGAAATTATCATGGCGACTTCTACACAAGCATCGGAGTCCCCATCTGAGGAGAGGACCACAAAAGTCCTCAGGTCCGACTGCTCTTCTGGTATCGAACCTAAGTGTCTTGACACCCCCGTCATATATCTATCTATCTATCTGTCTATCTATCCATCTATATCTCTATCTCTCTATCTATCTATCTATCTATCTATCTATCTATCTATCTATCTATCTATCTATCTATCTATATATATATATATATATATATATATATATATATATATATATATATATATATATATATATATATATATATATATATATATATATATATATATATATATATATATATATATATATATAGGAGAAGGCAGTAGACACCTGCCGAAACGATAATTACTCCCAGTGAGGTCTAAAGCACTGTTCAGGGGGTGCGGTGAACATATCATTAAACCCAGCTGTGACTTCACTGAACGTTTCCCTTTGTGTCTCACAACACAAGGGGGCAGTCACAGCCTGCCCTCTAAAGACAACTCTCTTCCTCCACACAAAACTAATAACACACACACCCTTCACTCAAAAATTTAAAAATCATCATGGCGACTCCTACACCAGCCTCAGAGTCCCCATCTGGGGAGGGGACCATAAATGTCCCCAGATCGGACTGCCTTTCTGTCTACGACCCTAACTGTCT
Source organism: Scylla paramamosain (assembly GCF_035594125.1). Lineage (NCBI taxonomy): Eukaryota > Metazoa > Arthropoda > Malacostraca > Decapoda > Portunidae > Scylla > Scylla paramamosain. Next base: position 14,657,913 of record NC_087163.1, read on the forward strand.
TGACACCCCCCTCAACTTTTTCTTCATTAACTTCTGCAACAATCGCGGTCTAAGATCTAATTTTCAATCTGTAGAGCACCACCTCTCCTTTTCTAAACCTCATCTTCTTTTACTCACTGAAACTCAAGTGTTTCAGGCAACTGACAGTACCCCTTTTTCTGTTCCCTTCTACTTTCTCTATCCTCATTTTCAATCCAAAGCTGGATGCTGCGTTTATGTGCGCAATGACTTAACCTGCTCTCATGCCCACGCTCTTGAATCTTCCGAGTTTTCCACCATCTGGCTACGACTACAGAGTCACTCTCATACTAAATTTATCTATGCTGTATACCTCTCACCTAACTCTTCTGACTATAAGAAATTATTTGACTACTTAATTTCTAAAGTGGAGCACATTCTGACCCTCTTCCCTTTCGCAGAGATCTCCATTCTTGGAGACTTCAATGTTCACCACCAGCTTTGGCTTTCCTCTCCCTTCACTGACCATCCTGGTGAACTAGCCTACAACTTTGCCATCCTCCATGACCTAGAGCAATTGGTGCAACGCCCTACTCGTATTCCTGACCGTCTTGGAGATACGCCCAACATTCTTGACATTTTCCTGACCTCTAATCCTTCTAAGTTTCCCATTATCTGGCTACGAACACAGTCACTCTCAAACTAAATTTATTTGTACTGCATACCTCTCACCCAATTCCTTCGACTGTAAGAAATTCTTTGACTATTTAAATTCCAAAGTGTAGCACATTCTGACTCTTCCCTTTTCTGGAGATCCCCATTTTTGGAGACTTCATTGTTCACAACCATCTTTGGGTTTCCTTTCCCTTCATTCACCATCCTGATGAACTAACCTTCAACTTTGCAATCCTCCATGGCCTAGAGCATTTGTTACAACACCCTACTCGTATTCCTGACCGTCCTGGAGATACGCCCAACATTCTTTACCTTTTTTGAAACCAATCTGCTTATTCTGCTTATGGTTTTACCCTCTCTTTTCCGTTGGGCTCCTCTGATCACAATCTCATATCTGTATCATGTCGTATTGCTTCAATCTCACCTCAGGATACTCCTAAGCGAAGGTGCCTCTCGCGTTTTGTCTCTGCTAGTTGAGGAGACCTGAGGAGGTATTTTGCTGACTCTCCTTTGAATGATTACTGCTTCTGTGTCAGAGACTCATCTCTGTTTGCCAAACACATAACAGAGGTGATAGTGTCTGGCATGGAGGCGTATATTTCACGCTCTTTTTCTCGACCTAAACATTCCAAGCCTTTTTTTTTTATGTAGGAAGGACACTGGCCAAGGGTAACAAAAATCTAATAAAAAAAATGCCCACTGAAATGCCATTCCCATAAAAGGATCAAAGCAGTGGTCAAAAATTGATGAATAAGTGTCTTGAAACCTCCCTCTTGAAGGAATTCAAGTCATAGGAAGGTGGAAATACAGAAGCAGGCAGGGAGTTCCAGAGTTTACCAGTGGGAGTGGTACCAGCCCACAAGAAGAACTCAAAGTCTGAGCCCAGCAACTACAGACCCATCTCGCTGCTCTCCGTGGTGGGCAAGTTGCTGGAGCAGGTGGTGGCAGGTGTCATCTGTCATCACCTGAGTGAGCACCGCCTCCTCTCAGACAGACAGTTCGGCTTCCGGCCTGGCCGCTCAACAGCGGACCTCCTCACCCTCCTCTCCCAAGGCTGGCAGGATGCCCTGGACGAAGGTCTGGATACTCTTGTGGTGGCCCTGGACATTGCTGGGGCCTTTGATAGGGTCTGGCACGCGGGGCTTGTAAAAAAGCTTTGCGCCAAGGGTATCCAGGGCAACCTCCTTGCACTGCTCGAGGACTACCTCCAGGGGAGAACCCTCCGGGTAGTCATCAATGGACAGGCATCCCAGCCGTTACCTATACAGGCCTCAGTTCCACAGGGTTCAGTGTTGGGCCCGATCCTGTGGAACATATACATCGATGACCTCCTGCGGCAAATCCCGACTCTGCTTGCATACGCCGACGACTGCAATCTCTCCCGCTCCTACTGCCGCTCCGACAGTCAACGAGCCGTTAGAGAGCTAAATAGGCAGCTCAGGCTGGTGATGGAGTGGGGAGAGGCGTGGCAAGTCAGCTTCGCTCCAGAAAAGACGCAGGCCATGGTCATCTCACGGTCCCCAGCTGCCTCCCCAGCCGTCTCAGGCTGTCTGATTTTTGGAGGCCAGACACTTCCCCTCCAGGAACACGTCAAGTTGCTGGGAGTGACGGTGGACTGTGGCCTGCGCTTTGACCGCCATGTTGCTGCTGTTGCCCACCAGGTCTCCCAGCGAGTCTCTGCACTGCGTCGGATGTCAGGAAACCTCGACTCCCGGGGCATCCTCACACTGTACAAGGCTCAGATACGGCCTTGTATGGAGTACAGTGCCTTGTCCTGGATGTCGAGTGCCCCCACCCACTTGCAGAGACTGGATGCTGTGCAACGCCGTGCCCTGCGCTTGGTGGGGATGGACGGACAGCAGCAGCAGCAGCAGCAGCAGCAGCAGCAGCAGCAGGAGGAGCAGACCGGAGTCACGTCGCTAGAGCATCGGCGGGACGTGTCGGCGCTGGTGGTCCAGCACAAGGCCCGGGTTCTGGAGGTCCCTCATCTCAGCTCGATAAGGCTCCCACCACGAGCTGTCCAGAGGGAGTCCAGGACCACCACCTCCAATGACATGCTGGTGCAAGTGCCTCGATCTTACTCGAGGCAGCACCAGCGCTCTTACACAGCTAGAACCTCCAGACTGTGGAATGTGTTTACGGCAGCCACGAGTGATACACAGACAATGACACTCCAGCAAGTGAAAGTGGCTGCACACAGGTGGCGTAAAACACAACCCCCCACACTAGTGCTGTGTTAATCATGTCTATATATATATATAGTAGGATGAGTTTACTTTTTGTATATATTTTCTTCCTTACATTTAAGTATAGGCTTTTCAAATAACAGCATAAAAAAACGTGTTGTTTTAAGCCTGATGTAAATTTTGTTTAAATAAAAAAAAAAAAAAAAAAAAAAAAGGGATGAATGATTGAGAATACTGGTTAACTCTTGCGTTAGAGAGGTGGACAGAATAGGGGTGAGAGAAAGAAGAAAGTCTTGTGCAGCGAGGCCGCAGAAGGAGGGGAGGCATGCAGTTAGCAAGATCAGAAGAGCAGTTAGCATGAAAATAGCGGTAGAAGACAGCTAGATATGCAACATTGCGGCGGTGAGAGAGAGGCTGAAGACAGTCAGTTAGAGGAGAGGAGTTGATGAGACGAAAAGCTTTTGATTCCAGAAAAGGATTCTAGAAAAGTAGTATGAGTGAAACCCCCCCGGACATGTGATGCATACTCCATACATGGACGGATAAGGCCCTTGTACAGAGTTAGCAGTCTCAGAACACCTAACTTCATAGAAGCTTTTTTAGTTAGAGATGAGATGTGAAGTTTCCAGTTCAGATTATAAGTAAAGGACAGACCGAGGATGTTCAGTGTAGAAGAGGGTGACATTTGAGTGTCATTGAAGAAGAGGGGATAGTTGTCTGGAAGGTTGTGTCGAGTTGATAGATGGAGGGATTGAGTTTTTGAGGCATTGAACAATACCAAGTTTGCTCTGCCATAATCAGAAATTTTAGAAAGATCAGAAGTCAGGCGTTCTGTGGCTTCCCTGCGTGATATGTTTACCTCCTGAAGGGTTGGACGTCTATGAAAAGACGTGGAAAAGTGCAGGGTGGTATCATCAGCGTAGGAGTAGATAGGACAAGAAGTTTGGTTTAGAAGATCATTAATGAATAATAAGAAGAGAGTGGGTGACAGGACAGAACCCTGAGGAACACCACTGTTAATAGATTTAGGAGAAGAACAGTGACCGTTTACCACAGCAGCAATAGAACGGTCAGAAAGGAAACTTGATATGAAGTTACACAGAGAAGGATAGAAACCGTAGGAGGGTAGTTTGGAAATCAAAGCTTTGTGCCAGACTCTATCAAAAGCTTTTGATATGTCAAAGGCAACAGCAAACGGTTCACCAAAATCTCTAAAAAGAGGATGACCAGGACTCAGTAAGGAAAGCCAGAAGATCACCAGTAGAGTGGCCTTGACAGAACCCATACTGGCGATCAGATAGAAGGTTGTGAAGTGATAGATGTTTAAGAATCTTGGTTTAACACAGCCTGTTCTCGTGCTATACATGAATGAGAAGTAGCCCACAAAAGGTACTTAAGTCTTCCATCAGCAGAATCTCATGCGTTTTATATTTCTGCCCGGAATCATGCCAAGTCTGTCATCCAACTAGCAAAAAAATTCCTCCATCAATAGAAAGAGTCAAAATCTTTCAAGATCAAACCCCCCTCGTGACTTCTGTCACCTAGCCAAAAACATCTCCAATAATTTTGTTTCTTCTTTTTTCCCTCCTTTATTTTAACCAGATGGATCCACTGCTATCACATCTCTCTCTAAAGCTGAGCTCTTCACTCAAACCTAAAAAAACACTTCTTTGTTCCTCCCTCTCCTCCACTCTCTGACTACTTCATGCTACCTATTAACATTCTTTGGAATGATGCTTTCCATTCCCTCGCTGGCCTAAACCCTCGGAAGGCTTATGGAATTGATGGAGTCTTCCCTATTTTCTCCGAAACTTTGCCTCCGTGCTTGCACCTTGCCTAGTCAAATTCTTTGAACTCTGTCAACATCTATCTCACCCTCTTGCTGGAAGTTTGCCTACATTCATCCTGTTCCTACAAAGGGTGACCATTCTAATCACTCAAACTATTGCTTTAATTTGCTTCTTATCCAAAGTTCTTGAATCTATCCTCAACAGGAAGATTCTTAAACATCTATCACTTCACAACCTTCTATCTGATTGCCAGTATGGGTTCCATCAAGGCCGCTCTACTGGTGATCTTCTGGCTTTCCTTACTGATTCTTGATCATCCTCTTTTAGAGATTTTAGTGAAACTTTTGATGTTGCCTTGGACATATCAAAAGCTTTTCAGAGTCTGGCACAAATCTTTGATTTTCAAACTATCCTTCTACGGCTTCTATCCTTCTCTCTGTAGCTTCATCTCAAGTTTTCTTTCTGTCTGTTGTATTGTTGTTGTGGTAGACGGTCACTGTTTTTTTTTCTCTCTCATTTTTCCTGTAGGTTGAGACAGGATGGCGACTTGTGAGGCCTTATAGCTGTTTGCAACAAGCAGACTGCCTGTATTTATTTTTGTGTGCACCCAGTGCTGGATTACAAGGGAGGTAGGCTAAGGAGAAGCTGACCCAAAGAAATTGAAGCTGTTACAAAGGCTGGATCTGGTCGTAACAATGTATATATATATATATATATATATATATATATATATATATATATATATATATATATATATATATATATATATATATATATATATATATATATATATATACATATATATATTATATAGGAGAGACACTGGCCAAGGGCAACAAAATCCAATAAAAATAAAAAAAAAAGCCCACTGAGATGCCGGTAACTAAATAGGATCCGAAGCGGTAGTCAAAAACTGAAGGATAAGTGTCTTGAAAACTCCCTCTTGAAGTTCAAGTCATAGAAAGGTGGAAATACAGAAGCAGGCAGGGAGTTCCAGAGCTTACTAGAAAAAGGGATGAATGACTGACAATACTTGTTAACTCTTGTATTTGAGAGGTGGACATAATAAGGGTGAGAGAAAGAAGAGAGTGCAGCGAGGTCACGGGAAAAGGGGGAGGCTTGCAGTTAGTAAGATCAGAAAAGCAGTTAGCATGAACATAGCGGCGATGAGAAAAAGGCTGAAGACAGTTAGTTAGAGGAGAGGTATTGATAAGACAAAAACCTTTTGATTCCACTCTGTCTAAAAGAGCGGTATGAGTGGAACCCCTCGCATACATGTGAAGCATACTCTTTGTAAAGATGGATAAGGCCCTTGTAGAGAGTTAGCAGCCGGAGAGATGGGTGGAGAGGGGTATAAGAAAAACTGACTTCATAGAAGCTATTTTAGCTAGACATGAGATTTTATTATTATTTTTTTTATGTAAGAGGGACACTGGCCAAGGGCAACAAAAATCCAATAAAAAAATAAAAGCCCACTGAGATGCCAGTCCCATAAAAAGATCCAATGCAGTAGTCAAAAATTGAAGGATAAGTGTCTTGAAATCTTCCTCCCGAAGGAATTCAAGTCATAGTAAGGTGGAAATACAGAAGCAGTCAGGAAGTTCCAGAGTTTACCAGAGAAAGGGATGAATGATTGAGAATACCGGTTAATTCTTGCATTAGAGAGGTGGACAGAATAGGGGTGAGAGAAAGAAGAAAGTCTTGTGCAGCGAGGCTGCGGGAGGAGGGGAGGCATGCAGTTAGCAACATCAGGAAAGCAGTTAGCATGAAAATAGTGGTAGAAGACAGCTAGAGATGCAACACTGCGGCGATGAGAGAGATGTTGAAAAAAGTCAGTTAAAGGAGAGGAGTTGATGAGACGAAAAGTTTTTGATTCCACCCTGTCTAGAAGAGCGGTATGAGTGGAACCCCCCCAGACATGTGAAGCATGCTCCATACATGGAGAGATAAGGCCCTTGTACAGGGTTAGGGAGGGGGGATGAGAAAACTGACGCAGACATCTCAGAATAAATAACTTCATACAAGCTGTTTTAGCTAGAGATGACATGTGAAGTTTCCGGTTCAAATTATAAGTATAGGGCAGACCGAGGATGTTCAGTGTAGAAGATGGGGACAGTTGAGTGTTATTAAAGAAGAGGGAATAGTTGTCTGGAAGGTTGTGTCGAGTTGATAAATGGAGGAATTGAATTTTTGAGACATTGCTCTGCCCCAATCAAAAATTTTAGAAAGATCAGAAGTCAGTTGTTCTGTGGCTTCCCTGTGTGAAACGTTTAATTCCTGAAGGGTTGGACGTCTATGAAAAGACGTTGAAAAGTACAGGGTGGTACCATCAGCGTAGGAGTAGATAGGACAAGAAGTTTGGTTTAGAAAGTCATTGATAAATAAAAAGAAGAGAGCGGGTGACAGGACAGAACCTTGAGGAACTCCACTGTTAATATATTTAGGAGAACAGTGACCGTCTACCACAGCAGCAATAGAACGGTCAGAAAGGAAACTTGGGGTGAAGATACAGAGAGAAGGATAGAAGCCGTAGGAGGGTAGTTTGGAAATCAAAGCTTTGTGTCAGACTGAATCAAAAGCTTTTGATATATCCAAGGCAACAGCAAAAGTTTCACTAAAATCTCTAAAAGAGGATGATCAAGACTCAGTAAGGAAAGCCAGATCACCAGTAGAGCGGCCCTGACGGAACCCATACTGGCGATCAGATAGAAGGATGTGAAGTGATAGATGTTTAAGAGTATTCCTGTTGTGGATAGATTCAAAAATTTTAGATAGGCAGGAAATTAACCCATAGGACTGTAGTTTGAGGGAATAGAACGGTCACCATTTTTAGGAACAGGCTGAATGTAGGCAAACTTCCAACAAGAAAGAATGGTAGATATTGACAGAAAGAGTTGAAAGAGTTTGACTAGGCAAGGTGCAAGCACGGAGGCATAGTTTCGGAGAACAATAGTAGGGACGCCATCAGATCCATAAGACTTCCGAGGGTTTAGGCCAGCGAGAGCACGGAAAACATCATTACGAAGAATTTTAATAGGTAGCAAGAAGTAGTCAGAGGGTGGAGGAGAGGGAGAACAAACCCAGAATTGTCCAAAGTAGAGTTTTTAGCAAAGGTTCGAGCGAAGAGTTCAGCTTTAGAATTAGATGTGACAGCAGTGGTGCCATCTGGTTGAAATAAAGGAAGAAAGGAAGAAGTAAAGTTATTGGAGATATTTTTGGCTAGATGCCAGAGGTCACGAGGGGAATTAGATTTTTAAAGATTTTGACACTTTCTGTTAATGAAGGAGTTTTTGGTTAATTGGAGAACAGTATCGGCATGGTTCCGGGCAGAAATATAAAATGCATGAGATTCTGGTGATGGGAGACTTAAGCACCTTTTGTAGCCCACCTCTCTATCATGTATAGCATGAGAACAAGCTGTGTTTAACCAAGGTTTGGAAGGATTATGTTAAGAAAAAGAGTGAGGAATGTACGCTTCCATGCCAGACAATATCACCTCTGTTATACACTCGGCACACAAAGACGGGTCTCTGACACGGAAGCAGTTGTCATTCCAAGGAATATCAGTAAAATACCTCCTCAGATCCCCTCAAACTAGCAGAGGCAAAATGCCAGAGGCACCTTTGCTTAGGGGAATTCTGAGGAGGGATTCCAGCGATAGTACAAGATACAGATATGAGATTGTGATCGGAGGAGCCCAACGGAGAAGAGAGGGTGACAGCATAAGCAGGATTAGAGGTCAGGAAAAGGTTAAGAATGTTGGGCGTATCTCCAGGACGATCAGGAATACGAGTAGGGTGTTGTACCAATTACTCTAGGTCGTGGAGGACAGAAAAGTTGAAGGCTAGTTCACCAGGATGGTCAGTGAAGGGAGAGAAAAGCTAAAGCTGGTGGTGAACAATGAAGTCTCCAAGAATGGAGATCTCTGCAAAAGGGAAGAGAGTCAGAATGTGCTCCACTTTGGAAGTTAAGTAGTCAAATAATTTCTTATAGTCAGAGGAGTTAGGTGAGAGGTATACAACACGGATAAATTAAGTTTGAGAGTGATTCTGTAGTCGTAACTAAATGGCGAAAAACTCGGAAGATTCAAGAGCGTGGGCACGACAGCAGGTTAAGTCATTGCGCATTTAAACACAACATCCGGCTTTGGATCGAAAATGAGGATAGAGAAAGTAGGAGGGAACAGAAAAGGGGCTATTTTCAGTTGCCTCAGACACCCGAGTTTCAGTGAGGAAAAGATGAGGTTTAGAAGAGGAGAGGTGGTGTTCTACAAATTGAAAACTAGATCTTAGACCGCGAATGTTGCAGAAGTTAATGAAGAGAACGTTGAGGAGGGGTGTCAAGACAGGGCACTCCGACCTGGGGACATTTGTGGTCCCCTCCCCAGATGGGGACTCCGAGGCTGGTGTCGGAGTCGCCATGATAATTTTGAAATTTTAAGTAAAGGGTGTGTGTGTAATCAGGTGCTAGTAGTTTTGTGTGGAGGAAGAGAGTTGTCTTTAGAGGGCAGGCTGTGACTGTCCCCTTGTGTTGTGAGACACAAAAGGAAACGTTCAGTGAGGTCACAGCTGGGTTTAATGATAAGTTCACAGCACCCCCCTGATCCAGTGCTCACTTGGAGTAATTATCGTTTTGGCAGGTGCCTACTGCCTCCTCCTCCTAATATGAAGATAAGAGAAGGATAGAAGAAGTTTCCAGTTTAAATTATAAGTAAATGACAGACCGAGAATGTTCAGTGTAGAAGAGAAGGAGAGTTAAGTGTCATTGTACAGAGTTAGCAGCCTGAAAGGTGGGGGTCGGTGAGAAAAATTGGCGGAGACGTGTTTTAATGTAAAACTTGGCCACCTGACTTCATATCCACTGTTTCCGGTGTGATGCTACTTTCCGCCTCGTCGTGATGATTTACCTGCCACTCCTGTATTGATAAGGATTCTTCTTGGTCTGATGGTGGCTGCTCTAGAAGACCTTGTTTTAGCTGGATATTGTTGGTAGAGTGGAGGTCGTGGATAGTGGTTTGATTATGGTTGACTGTGCGAGTAAAAGAAACAAGTAATAAGACTTCTGTTTGGTTTAATGATAAACAGGATGTACACGCGTGATACCGAGACACAATTGATTACAGATATGAACTGACGATTATATGAATGTGATCTCTCTCTTAACTCTCTGTGAACTTATCATGAACTGATCGTGAACTGATGATCTAGCTATGGGTAGGGCTCTATTCATATGAGGAGAAATGAATCAGAATACGATCTCAGAGATGAAGAAATGACCAATGAGATGCTTGAAAATGGGGTGACGAAGCCAATGGTAGAGGTCATTATTTTGGCCAATGACTAGGGAGAACAACAGGATTTGCAGCGTTGTAGGGAAGTAAGGTGTGCTATTCCCTTGAGAGCGCGATAGGGAGGAGAAAAGTTAAAATAGACTGAAGCTGGCTACTGGGCACATGTAGTATGAAATATATGAATGATGAAACACACTGCACGTGGAATGAAATGTATGAATGATGAATATATATGATAATAATTGTTATGACTGATTGGACTCATACAGACGATTCAGAGCGCCTAACTTCATAAGAGCTGGTTTAGTTAGACATGAATTGTGAAGTTTCCAGTTTAAATTATAAGTAAACGACAGAACGAGGATGTTCAGTGTAGAAGAAGGGAACAATTGAGCGTCATTGAAGAAGAGGGGATAGTTGTCTGGAAGGGTGTGTCGAGTTGATAAAAGGAAGAATTGGATGTTCGAAGTGTTAAACAATACTAAGTTTGCTCTACCCTAATAAGAAATTTTAGAAAGATCAGAAGTCAAACGTTCTGTGGCTTCCCTGTGTGAATTGTTGACTTCTTAAAGGGTTGGACGTCTACGAAAAGATGATGAAAGGTGTAGGGTGATATCATCAATGTAGGAGTGGACAGGACAAGAAGTTTGGTTTAGAAGATCATTGATGAATATGAAGAGGATGGGTGACAGGGCAGAACCTTGAGGGACAGCACTGTTAATTTATTTAGGAGAAGAACAGTGACCGTCTAACACATCAGCAATAAAACGGTCAGAAAGGAAACTAAGATGAAGTTACAGAGAGAAGAATAGAGGCCGTAGGAGGGGAGGCCAGAAGATCACCAGTAGAGCGGTCACGACGGTACCCATACTGGCGATCAGATAGAAAGTTGTGAAATGACTAATGTTTAAGAATCTTCCTGCTGAGGATAGATTCAAAACTTTAGATAGCTATGAAATTAAAGCAATAGGACGGTAGTTTGAGGGATTAGAACGGTCACCCTTTTAAAGAACAGGCTGAATGTAGGCAAACTTTCAGAAAGAAGGAAAGGTAGATTTTGATAGACAGAGTTGAAGGAGTTTGACTTGGCAAGGTGGAAGCACGGAGGCAAAGTTTCGGAGAAAAATAGGAGGAACCCCATCAGGTTCATAAGCCATCCGAGGTTTTAGGTCAGCAAGGGCATGGAAAATATCGATGTGAAGGATTTTAATGGGTAGCATGAAGTAGTCAGAGGCTGGAGACGAGGGAGGAACAACCCCTCGAAGAGTTCAGCTTTAGAAATAGATGAGATGGAAGTGTTGCCATCAGGTTGAAATAAAGGAGAGAAAGATGGCGAAGCAAAGCTATCGGAAATGTTTTTGGCTAGGTGCTTAAAGTCAAGAAGGGAGTTAGATCTTGAAAGATTTTCACACTTTCTATTAATGAAGGAGTTGTTGGCTAGTTGGATAAATGACTTGATATTAGTAAAGACATTTACTAATGCGCAGGATGAGTGTGTCACACACGGCATGAAAATTGGGACCGGTGAGAAAGTTAACTCTCGACTGCCGGGGACAAAGGCAGGTTCAAGTCGGGTGATTTAGATGGGTAATTCTTAGGGGTACAAGAGGCTGCCACTACAAGTAGTAGTAATAGTAGTAGTAGTAGTAGTATTGGTGGTGGTAGTGGTAGTGGTGGTAGTGGTAGTAGTAGTGGTAGTAACACAGAATTTTTCACCATCTGGTTAAAACTTCATTTCTACTCTCGCTTAACTCCTCCTACGTACAGTTCTTTGAGTATTTGACTTTCGGTGTGGAGCACAATCTGAGTCAATTCCTTCTTGTTAGGATGTTCACGCTCACGACTAGTTCTGGCTACTCTCATCTTTTGTTGAATAACTTACTGAAGAAAAGGGGAGTAACAACGTGCAGGAGAGGATAGAGAGAAAGAAAAAGGAAGGAGTTGTGGGGAAGGAGGAGAAGAAAGAAAATGAAAAGTTTATTCGATAGCATATCTAGTAATTTATCATCGTCATGATCTTCATTATTACTAGGATAATTGCCTCGATTTGTGTTACACTATACATCATTTCATTCGTTTTCTTCAAGTTTTAGTATATAAGTTTTCTATTACACTTTTATTCTCTTGGATCTCCATCATCTGAACATTAATTTCTGTTGAAATTTCCTCGCTTATTGCGTTTTAATTCCCGGATCTCCGAATTATTTTGTTTTCTCCTTTTGCTGTTACTTACGTCTCTCTCTCTCTCTCTCTCTCTCTCTCTCTCTCTCTCTCTCTCTCTCTCTCTCTCTCTCTCTCTCTCTCTCTCTCTCTCTCTCTCTCTCTCTCTCTCATATTTAATTCCTGCAGTCCTCATCTTATTCTTTTGTAGTTTCCCGTAGTTCCTTTCTCTTTCCATCTTCCTTTTCCTTTCCTGTCTTTCTTTCTGTCACTAATGTTTCCTTTCAGGCATTCTGCTTCTCCACTCCTCTCTCCTCCCTTTCATTCCTTCCGCTCCTCTTCATTCGGTCCATCACATCACACGAGGCACAGACGTCGCAAATGGAGGCTGTAAAATTTCTCTCTCTCTCTCTCTCTCTCTCTCTCTCTCTCTCTCTCTCTCTCTCTCTCTCTCTCTCTCTCTCTCTCTCAGCCACACACACACACACACACACACACACATTTAAACATAATAATTTTACATATCAGTAATTTCAGCACTGCCAAACTTTCTTCCTTCCTTTCTTGCTGTTCTTGTTCCTTCCTCCATTTCTCTCTGTTAACTACTTCATAGGAGAAGGGACTGCTAAGTATTCTCTTTAATGACTTAAGATCCTGCGCAGGGAAAGTCAAGATGGAGAGAGATAATAAACGATGAGGCGAGGTTATGAGGAAGTCCAGGAGGAGGAGGAGGAGGAGGAGGAGGAGGAGGAGGAGGAGAGAGAGAGAGAGAGAGAGAGAGAGAGAGAGAGAGAGAGAGAGAGAGAGAGAGAGAGAGAGAGAGAGAGAGAGAGAGAGAGAGAGAGAGAGAGAGAGAGAGAGAGAGAGAGAGAGAGAGAGAGAGAGAGAATCGTCAGGATAAGCGAGGTAAAAGCAGGAAAGGATGCGGATCAGGACACGCACACAGAAAAAAAAAAAGTCGAGGAAAAGCTCAGGTGGAGGAAGGAATAAGGATGAGAGGAAGTAAGAACGAAGAAAAGGATAAGAAGTTAATAGAAAATGCAATAATAAAAGCAAGAACAAAGTAATAATGCCGAAAGAAGGAAAGTGAGCGCAAAAAAAAGAAAAGAAATATATATATATATATATATATATATATATATATATATATATATATATATAGAGAGAGAGAGAGAGAGAGAGAGAGAGAGAGAGAGAGAGAGAGAGAGAGAGAGAGAGAGAGAGAGAGAGAGAGAGAGAGAGAGAGAGAGAGAGTCTATGAACACATTATAAAATTAATATAAAATTACAGAATAAATATTGGAGAAAAAAATATAAAAAATAATAACTCTCCATCACCTATGAATTTCATTTACAAATTTTTATGGCATTTCAAAACTTTCCAGGAATATTTCACGTCGGGCTGTTACACTCTTTCCTGTCGCATATTTTACTATTTTTCCACTTATTTTTAAATGTATCTCCCTTTATTTTTTTCTGGAATTGAAATAACCCCAGAGTGGAAAGATTTAATTTTCTTTTAACATTTTCCTTTTTCTTCAGGTGAACTCTTTCTTTGTCTTGGTTTCATTACGTCTTTGTGAAACATTCTCTTACTCTTGATCTTCCATCACCTTCACCACCATTACTGCCGCCTCCCCCTCTTTTCCTACCACCACCATCACCACTACCACCTCTGCCTCCTACTCTCCTAACACCACCACCACTACTGCCGCCTTCTTCTCTTCTCTCACCATCACCACCACCACTAACGCCACTTTCTCCTCTTTTCCCGCTTCCACCACCACCACTACTGCCCTCTCCTCCTCTTTCCCACCGCCACCACACCTACCGCGGCCTCCTAATGTCCCTACGACCTCAAACAACAACGTCCCCTTTTCTCCCACCACCACCGCCGCCGCCTCCTCTTCTTTTTGCTATAGTAAGGACAAAGGGATGTATTACTCCCCCTTAATCTTCACATACGCCTAATGCTTAAACATTTTAAATTTTCTTAATTTTTACGGACTCACATGGTAATCCGCTTGTTTGACTTCGTTTATATGAACCTGCATCTCCTTCCTACCTGAGTTTTTGTCTGGTATTATTTTCTTTCATTCATCGTTTACTTTTTTTATTTTATCGTTTCATTCTTACAGGCTTCATTCTGATCATGTTGGCCAATTGTGTTCTCTTCCTCCTTTTTTCTCCTTTCTTTCTTTCTCCATTATTGCATTTCTCTTCGTTGAATTAACCATCTTCTATATCAACCTGTATTTTTTTTTCATTCAGTAATGTATTTTCATTGCTCTTGAGTTTTATTTGTATTTTCAGTTTTACTTGTTCACCATTTTTCTATGAAACATTTTTTCCCTATTTCAAATCATACATTAAAAAACGCAGGTTTTTTTTTTTTTTTTTCGAAGTCTGGTTTCACTTCTGCCATGTGTCAATGTGTCTTTTCGCTGCATAATCTTCACGCGAGAACTTTGAATACCATGCAAAAGCAACCTACCATTCCATCCACAAAACATTGTTACGCAGAGTTACATATATTTCTAAACTCCCTTCCTTCCTTTCCCTTCCATTTCATTCCTATAACATGTCAGTTTCTGTTCTCTTTGGCAATTCTTATAGGACTCACTTTTTCGTCCACTACCTCTATTCTCTAAGGTAGATTTCCCTCCAATGTCTGACGTATGCAACTTTCCATATTTTCCGTCTCTCTCTCTCTCTCTCTCTCTCTCTCTCTCTCTCTCTCTCTCTCTCTCTCTCTCTCTCTCTCTCTTCCCCCTTCTCTCAACTTGTTATTTTACTCCCTTCTTTCTATTATCTCTCTCTTTCACGTCCACTATCTTCATTCTCACAGCTCTCAAAAGCTTCCATATCAAACATATTTAACGTTCTTTTTCATTTTTCACTTTTCATTTTTTGTAACTTGTCACTTTTAACTCCACTTTCTCTCTCTCTCTCTCTCTCTCTCTCTCTCTCTCTCTCTCTCTCTCTCTCTCTCTCTCTCTCTCTCTCTCTCTCTTCCACCATATTCATTGTCTCACCTACAGTTACTTCTCTACGTCCTCTTTTCCCTCCTCCCTGTTACATTTCTTCACTCCAACATTCTCCTCCGGCCTTTTTTCCTCTCTCTCGTCTGCTTGTCCAGCGTTTGTGTGACAGGTTTGAGATAAAACCTGGCAGGTATCCTTAGCTTCAAGTCAGAAAAAATAGCATGACTCATTTCTAGGTGGTGATCATCTTTCCTCCTTCAGGGCTTGTGGCTGGAGACGGACAAGAGGGAAAGTTCAGTCAACAAAGAGAGGTGAGTGAAATGAGCGAAAATGAAAAAGGGAAAGCAAGAGAAGACACTAAGAGTGGATGAAATCTAACAGATAAAAGCTAATGAAGATGAAAGAGGAAGAGAAAAGGAGAGAGAGAGAGAGAGAGAGAGAGAGAGAGAGAGAGAGAGAGAGAGAGAGAGAGAGAGAGAGAGAGAGAGAGAGAGAGAGAGAGAGAGAGAGATAGTAAATTAAAATAATCTAATAAAAGAAAGTATAACTGCCGTAAAACTCAGTTACGAAAACTTATCACGACAATTACAGAGAGAGAGAGAGAGAGAGAGAGAGAGAGAGAGAGAGAGAGAGAGAGAGAGAGAGAGAGAGAGAGAGAGAGTAGTGAGACGAAGATAAAAAAAAGAAATTCTCAACTAAATAACAACACAAGAAAACAGCATTAATCTACCTGAGTGCATACCTGCATTTAGCTATTTTCACCAACGCCTTTTGCTATTTTTTCCCCTCATTTCACGTGTGCTTGGAACTGGTACGTAATAAACTATACAGCACAATTACATATGAAGTTCATTTCGATAATAATGCCACACTTCCATAATCGCAACGTATTACCTGAAAAATTCTTAGAAAAAAATATATGAGAGAGAGAGAGAGAGAGAGAGAGAGAGAGAGAGAGAGAGAGAGAGAGAGAGAGAGAGAGAGAGAGAGAGAGAGAGAGAGTATTGCCATTTTAACGCAAAACACACAACTGGCAGATTAAGTTTTCTCTCTCTCTCTCTCTCTCTCTCTCTCTCTCTCTCTCTCTCTCTCTCTCTCTCTCTCTCTCTCTCTCTCTCTCTCTTTTTTTTTTTATCTATACAAATCTACATGATATGTGTTTACAGACATGCAGTACATATACTTTACATATTTAATACAACAAATTAGGCTAAAGAAGTCACGGTTAATGCCTTCTATCTGAAAGCCTCTCTCTGTCTGTCTGTGGCAACCACACATTCACTGCAGTCTTGAACTGCTGCCTGGTCCAGCCCTCAACACTTGGCTGCACGGTAACAAACTCGTTCCATCAGCCGATGTATGTGTTCAGAAACTGTCTTTGCTGGTGCCACGTTCTGCACCTGGGCTGCTGCAGCTCCCCTGGGGCACGTGTGACAGCTCTGGTGGTGACTTCGGCATGTCGGGCAGGCTGCCGGAGAGCCTGTAGGTGCGGCACCCGTTGCTGTTGCACCTTGAACATTTCGGTGAGGCCCGCCACGTCTCGTCGGTGCTGGAGGGTGTGCAGTGCAGGCTGAAGGCCGAGCTCACTGTTCCTGATGAGCCTCGCCGCTCGGTCCTGCACCTTGTCCAGGAGAGCAAGGCGCTTGTTTGCCACGCCGCCCCAGGCCAGGCACGCGTACTCCAAGGAGGAGCGGACCTGCGCCTTGTAAACTCTAGTCTCTCTCTCTCTCTCTCTCTCTCTCTCTCTCTCTCTCTCTCTCTCTCTCTCTCTCTCTCTCTCTCTCTCTCTCTCTCACATGACCCCTGGTGGTTGCCGGAGGTGGTATCAGTTAGTCTCAGGTAGTCTCGTATCAAAAGATGAGTGACATTATCAAGGCGTCGCGGAGGTGACTGACACCTCACAACTATACAGTCGTTAGGCAACACCAATCTAGAAGTGAGGCGTTGTTTTTTAGCTCACTAAACACCGTCACTATAGAGTTTCTGATAAAGACCGATAAAATATAAATGGGGATGTATCTAAAATTATTGTTTTACCTAGCTTTGCAGCTCTCCCTCCTGTTTTCGTTCCTCACCACCTCACACACACACACACACACACGGTCTCTCTCTCTCTCTCTCTCTCTCTCTCTCTCTCTCTCTCTCTCTCTCTCTCTCTCTCTCTCTCTCTCCGGTTTTCAATACCCGGTAGTATTCTGTTATTCGTCTCCTTCCCCTCAGATATTCCTCTAACCCGGTGTCCACATTGCCTCGTATCCACCGTTCTATTTCTGTCTGAAACTTTGCCAATTTCATGACAACTTCGATGCCAAACGGAAGTCTGCGCGATCCTTTTCATCTTTTTTTTTTCTTCTTCTCGATTTTTTTTTACTTGAGAACTTTATTTGCCTGTTCTGTGCTTCCTCGCATTGTTCTTTTTTTTATTTATTTTCTTTATTCTTTCGCATTCTTTGTATTGCGTGGCAGTAACTTACACGAGAGGGTAAAAATAGTTTCCATGAAGCATATAATTTAACTGTAAGCCCTTGCCTTTGAATATGATAAGAATGTTGGTTTTATTTGCCTTAATTGCAATGGCCTCTGCGGATACTAATTTCTTTATTTTTTAAGGTTTCTTTTTCGGTAGAAATTAAGGTGCCAGATTTATGACCGCCCTTTTAATCGTTTGATCACGTGTACTAAGTGATCTGGACATCTCCTTTCTTTGCTCCTACCAAGCATACTTTATTTCCATTTGCTTTCTTTCTGGCTAATTCCTTCCCTTTCTTCCCTTTTGCACCTTTCCTCGAGCTGTTCACTTTTTTTTCCCCTTTTCGTCTTTCTTTTGCCATGCCAGTTCTATTCTCCAATTCCTCTTTTTCTTATGGCCACCCGATTTTTCCCTTCCTTCTTTCTCCTGCCCACCCACTTTCCCTTCCCCTCTCTCCCCTGGTCACCCACTTCTCTTTCACCTCTCTCTCCTTCCCGTGTTCACCTACTTCCTCTTCTTCTTTTTCTCCTTCCCCACAATATTCCCCTCCGGGTAGTTTCCCTCAGCCAACCTTATATACGTCTACTGTACTGCGAGTTTTCTTCTTTGACCGTGCAGCTTTGTTCCGTCATGTTCCATCCATGTCCGTGAGGTGCGGCCCCGGGCAACTCGATGTGACATTTAAGGCGAGTCGGGGTCCAGCTGGCTCATGTGATCATTTTCTGAGAATCCGGTAGCACTTTGTCTTGATAAAATGAGACAAGACGCAGTATCCCCTTGGACATGATTTTTTATTTATTTTTTCTTTCTTTCGGTGCTTGTTCCCGTGATAAATTTGGACCAGGACGGTATGTTGTTTTGAGAGCCGCTAACCCAAGTGAATGCCTTTCCTTACCACTGACGATGGCTAGGATTCGAACACGTGCACTTGAGGACCCGTCAGCCCACATCTCCATGCGCTTCCACTGCACCACAGGATGTTTCTGTGATGTAGATGGATAGCCATGAACACGTAAATATGAGATAAAAACTGGAAGATGTGAGTGGATATACCGATGGTTTATACGATTTTTCCTGTTTTCATCTATTGCAAATGGAGACGCCCAGACCTTACTTCAACCTGATTGGTTCATCGGAGGATATCTGACTATGATGCATCGCAGCACTGCAAACATGATGTAATGAAGTATTATTACTATCACCATTTCTCCTGCGGTTACTTAATTCTTGTGTTTTTCCCAACCAGTTCACCAGAGTAAATAATCCATCAGGAGTGGCATGTAGTTCGTAAATAGTTGCCATATACTTTTCAGTCTTTACATATATTGTTTCAATCCAACAAAGCACTTCATGATCACTTATGTTTAAAAATACCCTCTCCGTGAATAAATTTTGTTACACTGAAGGATGATTTTGGAATATACAGGCAGAGGAAAGGAAAAAACGTGGAAATATCTATTACCTATCAAATGAAAAAAGAAAATGTGCAAATGAGCTCAAAGTCTATGGCATATGTATAAGACATTTTTTTTTAACCGATACTGAAAGAAAATAAAGTTCAAGCAGCTTTGACATACAAAAAAAAGTCTTTAACATGTATACGATAACCGAAAAAAAAGTTGAGTTGTAGGCGTACGAAGTTATATTCATCATGTAATAAGAGAAAAAAAGCGGACTATCTGTCAAAATATTCTGTTATTCAACACTGTCTTCACTTCACTCTTCTTTTACATCACTCTCCTGATCCTACAAAAGACAAAATAGTAATATGTTTACTAGATAGGCTACCTACCTGGCTGATCCTAGCTATCATGACTACGTTTACATGTGTTGGTGCTGATTGTAAATCTACATCACGTAAGAAACGAAACAAATATACTTATATGAAAGAAGTGAATGATGATATTATTATTATTATCATAATGCTGGTCTTACAGTACTGAAATAAACTGATGTGTAACACGTAAAAAAAGATTCTTAAATTTTAATAATTTGCTTAACATGCCCTCTAAATGTTATAAAGTGTGTTTCATGGTACACCTCGCTTTTAATATCTAAAGGATAAAATCCCACATAATCTGAAACAGTATCGACCAAGTCAAGTGTGGGAATACAGGAATTCTGACACGAGAGAGAGAGAGAGAGAGAGAGAGAGAGAGAGAGAGAGAGAGAGAGAGAGAGAGAGAGAGAGAGAGAGAGAGAGAGAGAGAGAGAGAGAGAGAGAGAGAGAGAGAGAGAGAGAGAATTACGTAACACACACACACACACACACACACACACACACACACACACACACACACAAAAATAACACAGACTGAAAGAGAGAGAGAGAGAGAGAGAGAGAGAGAGAGAGAGAGAGAGAGAGAGAGAGAGAGAGAGAGAGAGAGAGAGAGAGAATTACCTAACACACACACACACACACACACACACACACACACACACACACACACACACACACACACGCGCGCGCGCGCGTGCGCAGAACAAAATAAAACGGACAGAGAGAGAGAGAGAGAGAGAGAGAGAGAGAGAGAGAGAGAGAGAGAGAGAGAGAGAGAGAGAGAGGCGGAAAATACGACCATCCCTTAACTCCCTCGGGTACGGGGCTGTCCTGGAGAGGCGACGGCCAGCGCCCTTCCCTCCCGACCTGCGAAATTGAATAAAAACGGCCATCATGCACGTATTAGATTAGATGTCTGTATTTGAAAATTAAATAACACATATATCTTGGAATTCTGACCGATCATCGACTTACGCTAGTGACTGACAATTCACTATCTTGCGAGCAGACTCAAGATGAACTACGGAACATAGGCTGGCTTGTCTTTTGAAGGCCATAAATATCACGCTGAGGGCCACCAGGCTGGGAAACACGGAAAACATAACTTTCTCACTCTCTTCAGCCCGAGGGATCTGCCTCCGAGCGCTCAGGGCAAGTGGGTGAAGTCATAGGAGTTGCATAACAGTTAGTAAGGGTGTCAGGAAAGAAGAACAAAGTGGTGATGGACAAGAAGCGTAATAGTAGAGAATGGGATAAAACAACTAACAAAAGAAAAAAAAATAGGGCTATAAGGAGTTTTAGGAAAATTAGTAGAATGAAAAAAGTGAGAATGAAGAATTGTGGCACAGGGATGATAGGAAGTGAAAGTCAATGGAAAGAGAGAAGGAAAAGAGATAAATAAAATAGATAGAGAATTTACAGAGAAAAAGAATGGCTGAAAAGGGATGAAAAACGAGCGTGTTGAAAAATAAAATGGAATTGAAGGAAAAAGGGAACAGGATAAGAGATATGTTGTAAAGGAGTTAGTTGTACGGAAAATAATAGAGAATGAAAAAAAAAAATTGGAAAGAAATAAAGTAAAGACCAAAGGATATTATAGAGTATAGGAAAGGAAAGAAAAGGAAAAAAAAATAAGAAATACATGAAAAAAAAACACTTAAAGAGGAAAGAGGAAAAGATAGATGCAGAGTGATGAAAGTGTGGGAAGAGTAAAAGACTGAAGGAAGGAAAAAGAGAGGAAATATGGAAGAATGAGTGAAAAGTGAGGAAGAGATAAAGGTGGCTTGCCTATCTTAAAGTCTAGTCCCACTGATTCTCATCCCTCGCCTGATAAAGCTTAATTCTATACATTTTCAGATGATCGTATACTTTTACGAAAATATATCTTCTCTTACTTCACTTCCTCTCTTTCCCTTCTCTATACTTTTTTTCTCAGATTTCCACTTTCACACACTTCTTTTGACAGGATTCTTTGCCTTTATGTCTCTGAATGACACTTTATTCCACATCATTGTTTCAATAGTTGTAGATCTTTCAGATCTTTCCAGTCAGGTTCTCGATGTCCGTGTCTCATTATCATTTCAAGACACGACACGCTCCGCAGCACATTTCTAATCCTGCAGTTTTCCGTGTCGCTGCTGCTGTCTATTCCTCCATCTTTCCGATAGCAAGAACGAATAAGAGGAAGTTGTTATATTGTCTTGTCATTTCACCCTTCTCTTTTCATTTCCTTATCTTCTTTACCGATCTCTCTCTCTCTCTCTCTCTCTCTCTCTCTCTCTCTCTCTCTCTCTCTCTCTCTCTCTCTCTCTCTCTCTCTCTCTCTCTCTCTCTCTCACTTATACTCGTCCTCTTTTCTTTGTATTCTCAGCCACATATCATAGCCCTCACTATACAAATGCATTCTACGTTTCCCATATGATTGTGTGCAGTCTGCTTTTATTTTATTTTTGATGAGTAATTTAGCTGACAGACATATATTAAAGAAAACCAAATCTTTTCAATGTTCCTCTCCTTTTCTTGGCAAAAATCTTCACCTCTTTGAAATATCTTTCCGTACTCCATCAGTTTCTCACCTCAACCTCCTCACTTTCCCTTCCGCCCTCTTTCCTTTCTCCTTTCATGCCGCACTCTAGTTTCCTCCTTCCTCTTCCCATTCCTTCTCACCTCCGTCCACCATCCCCCCATCTTCTTTCTAGTTCACTCTCCTTCACCGCCTTCTCCTCCTTCCTCGCCACATCTTCCAAACTCAAGACTCGCTGCCTTTCCCCTTTCTAACACTTTTGAAACCGAACTTGGTACTGGCGCCTCACTTATAGATCCTTGCACGAAGCGGGAATGCCAGGTTTACATATTATATTTTCCCCCTAGTGTGTGGAGGAGGAGGATGCACATTTTTGGCACATTACAAATGCTCATTACATTTCAATGTCGATAAATCTTATGACAATATTGAACCATAAGGGATATGTTATCAGATTATAGCGTACTAAAATGTACTTAATTTCTTCTCTGAATCTTGATGCGCTACGGGAGATAAAAAAAAAAAAGTGAAATCAGAAATTAAATCAGAAATGAATACGATAACATGAATCTAAGTTGATTTATACACACACACATTTTTTTTCTCTCTCTCTCTCCTCTCTCCTCTCTCTCTCTCTCTCTCTCTCTCTCTCTCTCTCTCTCTCTCTCTCTCTCTCTCTCTCTCTCTCTCTCTCGCTCTCTCTAACTCTGTGTGTGTGTATGTGTGTGTGTGTGTGTGTGTGTGTGTGTGTGTGTGTGTGTGTGTGTGTGTGTGAGAGAGAGAGAGAGAGAGAGAGAGAGAGAGAGAGAGAGAGAGAGAGAGAGAGAGAGAGAGAGAGAGAGAGAGAGAGAGAGAGGGAGAGAGAGAAAGTGATGTAGTTACAACGACGCTTCAGATTTTGTTGTGAGCGACCACCATTGCTAGTATGAGTGGTCAATGATCTTTGCTTTACGATTCTCTCAATCATCTCCGTTTGTCTGTCTGCCTGTCTGTAGCTCTCTCCCTCCGTTCTACATAATTCAGTAGCAAAATATATGATATATACGATAAACTGATAGTTTGCTGTACTTGTAACATGACCTTTTGGTCAGGAATTTAGGCCAAATAATTTCCTTTTTTTTTTCTCTTCTTTCTGTGAGTTTTAATCTATCTGAATCTGACAGAATACATCCCAGACAGGCCCCCATATTCTGTCACGATCGCTTACTTACTTACGATCGTACGATCCCGGTTATCCTTCCAAGAAAGTGGACGTTACACTGATCCCATAAAGTTTTAAAGGTCTGGATTTTTAAAGGCTTCGAGTGCCTACCCGACCTATCCGAAATCGCCAGAATTACACCCTCTCACTCTGCCCTTACCTTGACACAGCACACCTGGAATCACCTCTAATACCAGATCAATGTTGGGGGAGTAGAAAACACGATTATTCTATGTTACAAGCACATATATTAATACTAATAATGATTCACAAACAACATGAAGTAGTACACGTTACTACATGACGTTTTCGTCACTTCACACAACACCAGAACCCGTTTACACCTCCACCAGTCACAGAAATATATCCCCTGAACCGTAGGAATTTACTCAGACGCCATTACCGCGTCCCCAGACAATAATTCCCGTATTTCACCTCCCCAAGCCTCGCAGGAGATTACCATCATCACCAAAGATTACCCATAACACCATAACATCATCCCCATCATTATCAATACACCACAACACCAGCTTCTAAGGTCAACACCACAACCTCCACTCACAAAATGGCTGCCAGTTTGACCTATGACCCCTTCGAACAGCGTCACCGGCACAATTCAACAACCGAATTTCAGCGGACAAGAGCTCTTGATACCACAAAAGACTCACTAACCTGATCCTGAATATCAAGGTTATACCGCTACACAACTAATACCTCCACACACTCACTCCATCACCAATCTACACCAGGAATCTTCCCTGAGAGCCGCCTTCCCTCCGATCTACCTCACGACCTAAGGCCTTCCCCTCCTTGGAATGTGTTGTTGCCCACTCAAGCTCCCCTCGTTTCAACATATTTCCACCTCATTTTATACTTCCTCCCTTATACATACAAAGATATAGAGAACTTAAATTATGAAGTGATAATGATGTAAGATGAGTAAATAAGCCTTACACTTCTTATAACCAATAATAATGATAATGTCCGAAAGGTAGGTAACCGGAACACGGGTGACACTAAGAAAACGTGATCCCATTGAAGGTAAACTCGGACAATAACATGACACTATAGATGAGGAAAAGTATTGGTCTTAAGATATATATCCTTGTGGTGCATCCTTGTTGAGTGGCGTGAAAGAAGAATAATTTGAATTATAGAAAACAGCTTGGTATCTGTTGAATATGTAACTTTCAAACAATTTTAAAGGAATACTCCTAATTCCAAAACTACTAAATTTACTCAAAAAAAATTTTATGACAAAGAATAAAAAAAGCTGGAAAGATCTAGAAAAACTTCAAGTACATAATATATATATATATATATATATATATATATATATATATATATATATATATATATATATATATATATATATATATATATATATATATATACATATTTATATATATATATATATATATATATATATATATATATATATATATATATATATATATATATATATGTATATATATATATATATATATATATATATATATATATATATATATATATATATATATATATATATATATATATATATATATATATATATATATATATATACATATATATATATATTTTTTTTAAGGTATTTATAAACATCCGAGGTAAACTGTGGTATGGCTGATTTAGTACAACGTCTTGATCTAAAACCATGCTGACAATAATTTTTTTTTTCAATGTAATTAACAAGATGAGTAGATACAACTTTTTCTAAAACTTTACTAAAAGTAGGAAGAACTGATATGGGTTTATAATTGTTAATATAATTTCTATTATCTGATTTAAACAGCGGAACTACTTTAGCTTTTTAAGCTCATCCGGAATAAAACCCTTTTCTTAAAGAGATATTTAATATGTGTTAATGGCAAGGAAATTACCCTAGCTGTGTGTTTTAAAACAGTAGGAGGTATTTCATCATAATCAAAAAGAGGAGGTTTGGCTTTAGCTAGTTTTCAGTTTCTATATTAGTAACGGTGATAAATGATAAAAATAAATAGATAATTAATTAATTAGGCGAGTTATATAAATATTTCATGAATGCTTCTCCTACAGTGTCTTGGTTCTGTCCCCCAACCTTTAAAAATTATTATTAAATTTATTAGGAATGTCATGACAAAGAGGTTTTATTTCAATTTACTATTTTTCGCATCTGAGAATCTACCAAATATATAATTTATAAACTTCCGATGTGAATTTGGATTTAGCCTGGTTATCAACTAATTGGTCTTGGTTATATTTATTTTTTGCAGCTTTCAAAAGTTACATTAATTTGTTTCTAAATATTCTGTAATATTCTCTGAAAGTTAAAGGCTATTAGTGTGCTAATTTTTCAAGTCTGTTTCTCTCTATTTTTTAAAGCTTGTGTAATGTGTAGGACTACATTCTTTTTACTATTTTGTTTAATAATAATATTTTTTTTTAGGGGGGGGAAACATTTAACAAAGTAATTTTAAACTTCAAATATAAAATGAATGATAGACATCATTAGGAAAAGTACAATTCAGATCAGTTAGTTTGTGAGAGAATGTTACAAAATTTTTCTAAGGTGCCCTGATTAAATATTCTTTTATTATATTATGGGTGGGACAGGAGTAAAATCATTCGTCACATTTAAATGTAGAGATCACTGGGTAGTGATCAGTTATATCTGTTTTAAGTATATAATGTGAATATTCTATTCTACTTGTGATGAGCAAATGTGGTCTATAAAGTGTAGCTGAGGTGGCTGTTACTCCTGTTGACAGAGTTGTGTATGTGTGTGTGTGTGTGTGTGTGTGTGTGTGTGTGTGTGCTAGAAACAATGAAACATTGATTCAACTATAAACATAAAAGCAGAAACATTTGTCGGCTTTTGGAACCTGTTATTTCGTTGCTAACAACTAGTATTATTTTTACAACCACTACCACTACCATAGCTCAGTAAGGCGCAGCGCTATATTCATTTAGAAATAATAATAATAGTAATAAAAAAAAGAAAAAAAAAGAAAGATGAGAAAATATATGCAATCGCACGCTTCATTTGAATAAATACTTTAGTAAAACAAAGAATATGTATAATGAAATAAGAATACAAAAGAATGATCTACCCGATGTATCTTAAACGAGAAAGAAAATTGCACAAATTATACCTTTGGAAGTCACTGACAATAAGGAAACGAATGATGTGAGAAGAGAGGAGGGAGGAAACGAGGATGAGAGTTGAAAAGGACATTGAAAGAAGGGAGGCAAGACAAAATGAAAGGTGGTAGGGAAGAGTGTGTGAGGGTGAATGATGACAAAGTAAGGAGTAAGTGAATAAGAGCCAAAGAGTACGTCTAAATTGCGTCATTGGGGCTTGAGTCAGACGAGGGTTAGTAGAGTTACCTATGCCGGATGTCCTCTATGTCCACTAATGAGAAAGGTGACAGGCTGGATTGAGGCAGGTAAAGGGAGAGGGACGCAGCAATGGATGTATAGAAACGGAATGGGTAAAACAGGGATGTAAAAGAAGAGATGATAGACGAAGAGATGAAAGGATAGCAGCTGCAGAATGCTGAGGAGAGATGAGAGAGAGAGAGAGAGAGAGAGAGAGAGAGAGAGAGAGAGAGAGAGAGAGAGAGAGAGAGAGAGTGGGTGTGGAGAGGGAGGGCGGGTCGAGAGACCAGGCTGACGAGGCGAGGAGATGGATGGAACTGCGGTAGTGGTGAGGAGAGTGTGAGGTAGGAAAAAGAACAATGAAGTATGAGAGAAAGGAGAAAGAACAATGAATAGGGTAGAAGAATGAAAAAAAAAGGGGTATGAAATAAAACGAGGAAATTCATGAGATGGAATACCAAGGGTAGTGCAGAGACAGATGAGAAAAGGGAAAATTAAGGAGACGGTAAGAAAAAAAAAATACGGAAGTGAGACGGTATATGGGTCGAAGTTGTGGGAGGAAAGGAGAAATGAAGGAAGGATGAAAAATAAAATAAAACAACATAGGAAGGGGACATAAGAAGCAATGGAAGAAAAAAATCTCTGATCAAAAGATGCGTTAAGAATATATTGATTAGTTGCATGAAAATCTGCTTCCACACTTTCATACTTATGAATACTGATATTCTTGTCTTTGTCCCCATCCTACCTTTCTTCACGTGTAAAATTACAATGCCATTGCTTCTCGTTTCTTAATTACTTTTGTAACACCACAATGCCCTTGTAGTAACTGGCTACTCCACGCTATTCCTCGTGGATTCCCTACATGATAAGCTCCCTAGATGTGGGATCGGCCAGACTCAAAGTCAGGTCAGGTCAAGCACCTGTGAGCTAGGGAACTCAGTCTCGCCTCGACTCCCGCACCATACGTCCGCACCGCACGCCCGGGCATCGCTGTGTGTACTACATCCCAAGTCTATGGTCTGTGTTTGTCTCCATGTCCTTGGCGTAGAGAACACTACATTTGGTGACCCCGGAGTTATGCCGTGAAACGCGATGGCGACCACAAACGACATGCGTGACGTTCCCGCCATCACATACGATGTGGCCACGTGGTTCCTACACCTTGAAGCGGTTTGGGATGGCGTGGATGGCCTTACTGATCAGCTTCTATACCAGGCTGTGGTAAGGGCACTCCCGTCAGAGGTGGCGGCCCGTCTCGCCGGGGTGGTAGCTGAGCCGCCGGCGCACAACAGGTATGCTGCCGTCAAGTTCGCCCTCATGGCCGCCTTCGGGAGGACGCCGGAGGCATACTTCTCGGAGCTCGACACAGCGCGCTTGGAAGGCGGTCGCCCTTCAGCACTCCTGGCGCACATGAGCGACCTCAACAGAGCGGCAGGGCTCCACTCTCTAAGGCGATGCTGCGTTACCGGCACTCAACCCTCATGCCTCACCCTGTCAGCTTGCAACTGGCAGCGACGCACCAGTCTCTGTCTCTGGTGGAGTACTCCGGGTTCGTGGACGTGGTGTACGAGGCTCACCTGGCGTCGCTTCCCTCGCCCCTCAGCCCAGCCGCCTATGGCTGTGGCGCCACCAAACCGGCCTAGGGGACCGCCGAGCACTCGTACAGGTACGTGCCCGCGGACCCCGTCGCTCTCTGCAGCATCCACGCCCGGCCAGGGACGGAGGATAGGACGCGTCACGCACCTTCGCCAGTGCACTACACGGCGTCCACCGAGGCCTCGGTGGAAGCGTCCCTGCAGCGTCTGGAAGCCGCCGTTGCGGTCGCTCCCGTTCGCTCAGGACCACGAGCGTTTCGGGGCGGAGGCGCGGAACTGTTGGCCGCCATGTGCTTGGCCCCACCAGGGAGACGGGACACGCAGGGGCCGCTGACCGTCCCGGCGTCCCCCGCCTCTCTGTCTCCGGCTCCTGCCGGCCCGCCGTCGCTCCTTCGCTAGCGCGCGCCCACTCGCTCTCGCCCTCACCGCCTGCTTCGGGTCCGCCCTCGTCACCTCGCTCGGCCCTGTGGGGTCGCCTCTCCCCGCTCACCCGTCTCCGCCTTCCCGGGCGCCGGAGCAGCCTTGCTCCTGTCAGCGTGCGCTCCTGTGGGTGAAGGACACCTACTCGGGGGCGCGTTTCCTGATAGACTCGGGGGCGGAGGTGAGTGTCGTGCCGGCAACGGAGGAAGACCGCCGATCGCAGCCTCACACGGCATACGACCTCCTGGCCGCCAACCACACCCCTATCGCCACGTACGGCACACGGACGCTCCGCCTGGGCCTCCTGCAATCCTCCCGATTTCCCTGAGCATTTGTGGTGGCTGACGTGGACGAACCGATCCTCGGCATGGATTTCCTCGCGGCTCACGACCTCCTCGTGGATTCCCCCGTCGGCGTCTTCGTCACCACCTGTCGGATACCTGCATCCATGCTGAGCTCTGTGCCCAGCCACGCCCACGCCTCACTGCCGTCCGTTAAACGACATGGTACGAGGCCCTCCTACGGGAGTTCCCGCTCCTCACCTCCACACAGCCGGCACCTGTGCGAGTACAGCACGGGGTGGAGCACGCCATCGTCACTACTGGCCCGCCCTGCTTCGCGCGTCCCCGGCGCCTGCCTCCGGAACGCCTGGGGGCGGCGAGGAAGGAGTTTGAGTACATGCTGGCAGAGGGAATCGTGCGCTCTTCGGACAGCAATTCGGCTTCGCCGCTCCATATGGTGCCCAAGACCAAAGACGGGAGTGGCGCACGTGTGGTGATTACAGGGCCGTCAACGTCATGACCCGCCCCGACAGGTCTCATCTCTAGCTAAAACAGCTTCTATGAAGTTAGGTGTTCTGAGACGTCTCTGCCAGTTTTTCTTACTCCCCCAGCTGCTAACTCTGTACAAGGGCCTTATCCGTCCATGTATGGAGTATGCTTCACATGCCTGGGGAGGTTTCACTCATACTGCTCTTCTAGACAGGGTGGAATCAAAAGCTTTTCGTCTCATCAACTCCTCTCCTCTAACTGACAGTCTTCAGCCTCTCTCACACCGCCGCAATGTTGCATATCTAGCTGTCTTCTACCGCTATTTTAATGCTAACTGCTCTTCTGATCTTGCTAACTGCATGCCTCCCCTCCTTCCACGGCCTCGCTGCACAAGATTTTCTTCTTTCTCTCACCCCTATTCTGTCCACCTCTCTAACGCAAGAGTTAACCAGTATTCTCAATCATTCATCCCTTTCTCTGGTAAATTCTGGAACTCTCTGCCTGCTTCTGTATTTCCACCTTCCTATGACTTGAATTCCTTCGGGAGGAAGATTTCAAGACCACTGCTTTGACCCTTTTACGGGACTGGGATTTCAGTGGGCATTTTTTTTTTATTAGATTTTTGTTGCCCTTGGCCAGTGTCCTTTCTACATAAACAGAAAAAAAAAGTTACCCTATACCTCACGTGCTGGACTTCCACGCCAAACTACACGGCATGACAGGAAGAGAATGTAGACACCTGCCGAAACGATAATTACTCCCAGTGAGGTCTAAAGCACTATTCAGGGTATGCTGTGAACTTATCATTAAACCAAGCTGTGACCTCACTGAACCTCACTGACCTCCACAGAAAACTACAAGCACCTAATAACACACACACCCTTCACTCAAAAATTTAAAAATCATCATGGCGACTCCTACACCAGCCTCGGAGTCCCCATCTGGGGAGGGGACCATAAATCTCCCCAGGTCAGACTGCATTTCTGTCGACGACCATAAGTGTCTTGACATCCCCCCTCAACTTTTTTTTCATTAACTTCTGCAACATTCGCGGATCTAAGATCTAATTTTCAATCTGTAGAACACAATCTCTCCTCTTCTAAACCTCATATTCTTTTCCTCACTGAAACTCAGGTGTCTGAGGCAACTGACAGTAGCCCCTTTTCTGTTCCCTCCTACTTTCTCTATCTCATTTTCGATCCAAAGCTGCATGTTGCGTTTATGTGTGCAATGGCCTAACCTGCTCTCGTGCCCACGCTCTTGAATCTTCCGAGTTTTCCACCATATGGTTACGACTACAGAGTCACTCTCAAACTAAATTTATCTGTGCTGTATACCTCTCACCTAACTCCTCTGACAATAAGATATTCTTTGACTACTTAACTTCCAAAGTGGAGCACATTCTGACCCTCTTCCCTTTTGCAGGGACCTCCATTCTTAGAGACTTCAATGTTCACCACCAGCTTTGGCTTTCCTCTCCCGTTTCACTGACCATCCTGATGAACTAGCCTTCGACTTTGCTATCTTCCACGACCTAGAGCAATTGGTGCAACACCCTACTCGTATTCCTAACCGTCTTGGAGATACGCCCAACATTCTTGACCTTTTCCTGACCTCTAATCCTTCTGCTTATGCTGTCACCATTTCTTCTCCGTTGGGCTCCTCCGATCACAATCACATATCTGTATCTTGTCCTATCGCTCCAATCCCACCTCAGGATTCCCCTAAGCAAAGGTGCCTCTGGCGTTTTGCCTCTACTAGTTGTGGGGACCTGAGGAGGTATTTTGCTGATTTTTCTTGGAATGACTACTGCATCCGTGTCAGAGACCCGTCTTTGTGTGCTGAGCGCATAACAGAGGTGATAGTGTCTTTTTTTTTTTTTTATGTAGGAAGGATACTGGCCAAGGGCAACAAAAATCTAATAAAAAAAATGCCCACTGAAATGCCAGTCCCTTAAAAGGGTCAAAGCAGTGGTCAAAAATTGGTGGATAAGTGTCTTGAAACCTCCCTCTTGAAGGAATTCAAGTCATAGGAGGGTGGAAATACAGAAACAGGCAAGGAGTTCCAGAGTTTACCAGAGAAAGGGATGAATGATTGAGAATACTGGTTAACTCTTGCGTTAGAGAGGTGGACAGAATAAGAGTGAGAGAAAGAAGAAAGTCTTGTGCAGCGAGGCCGCGGGAGGAGGGGAGGCATGCAGTTAGCAGGATCAGAAGAGCAGTTTGCATGAAAATAGCGGTAGAAGACAGCTAGATATGCAACATTGCGGCGGTGAGAGAGGGGCTGAAGACAGTCAGTTAGAGGAGAGGAGTTGATGAGACGAAAAGCTTTTGATTCCACCCTGTCTAGAAGAGCAGTATGAGTGGAACCTCCCCAGACATGTGAAGAATACTCCATACATGGACGGATAAGGCCCTTGTACAGAGTTAGCAGCTGGGGGGTGAGAAAAACTGGCGGAGACGTCTCAGAACACCTAACTTCATAGAAGCTGTTTTAGCTAGAGATGAGATGTGAAGTTTCCAGTTCAGATTATAAGTAAAGGACAGACCGAGGATGTTCAGTGTAGAAGAGGGGGACAGTTGAGTGTCATTGAAGAAGAGGGGATAGTTGTCTGGAAGATTGTGTCGAGTTGATAGATGGAGGAATTGAGTTTTTGAGGCATTGAACAATACCAAGTTTGCTCTGCCCCAATCAGAAATTTTAGAAAGATCAGAAGTCAGGCGTTCTGTGGCTTCCCTGCGTGATATGTTTACCTCCTGAAGGGTTGGACGTCTATGAAAAGACGTGGAAAAGTGCAGGGTGGTATCATCAGCATAGGAGTGGATAGGACAAGAAGTTTGGTTTAGAAGATCATTAATGAATAATAAGAAGAGAGTGGGTGACAGGACAGAACCCTGAGGAACACCACTGTTAATAGATTTAGGAGAAGAACAGTGACCGTCTACCACAGCAGCAATAGAACGGTCAGAGAGGAAACTTGAGATGAAGTTACAGAGAGAAGGATAGAAACCGTAGGAGGGTAGTTTGGAAATCAAAGCTTTGTGCCAGACTCTATCAAAGGCTTTTGATATGTCCAAGGCAACAGCAAAAGTTTCACCAAAGTCTCTAAAAGAGGATGACCAAGACTCAGTAAGGAAAGCCAGAAGATCACCAGTAGAGCGGCCTTGACGGAACCCATACTGGCGATCAGATAGAAGGTTGTGAAGTGATAGATGTTTAAGAATCTTCCTGTTGAGGATAGATTCAAAAACTTTAGATAAGCAGGAAATTAAAGCAATAGGACGGTAGTTTGAGGGATTAGAGCGGTCACCCTTTTTAGGAACAGGTTGAGTGTAGGCAAAGGTTGAATGTAGGCATGAAGGCGTACATTCCTCACTCTTTTTCTCGTCCCAAACCTTCTAAACCTTGGTTTAACACAGCTTGTTCTCGTCCTATATGTGATAGAGAGGTGGCCCACAAAAGGTACTTAAGCCTTCCATCACCAGAATCTCATGCACTTTATATTTCTGCCCGGAACCATGCCAAGTCATTTCTCCAACTAGCCAAAAACTCCTTCATTAACAGAAAATGTCAAAACATTTCAAGATCTAACTTCCCTCGTGACTTCTGGCATCTACCCAAAAATATCTCCAATAACTTTGCTTTTTCTTCCTTTCCTTCTTTATTTCAACCATATGGTACCACTGCTATCACATATATTTCTAAAGCTGAACTTTTCGCTCAAACCTTTGCTAAAAACTCTACCTTGGACGATTCTGGGTTTGTTCCTCCCTCTCCTCCACCCTCTGACTACTTCATGCTACCTATTAAAATTCTTCACAATGATGTTTCCCATACCCTTGCTGGCCTAAATACTCGGAAGGCTTATGGACCTGATGGGTACTGTCAAGGCCGCTCTACTGGTGATCTTCTGGTTTTCCTTACTGAGTCTTGGTCATCCTCTTCTAGAGATTTTGGTGAAACTTTTGCTGTTGCCTTGGACATATCAGAAGCTTTTGATAGAGTCTGGCATAAAGTTTTGATTTACAAAGTACCCTCCTACGGTTTCTATCCTTCTCTCTGTAACTTCATCTTAAGTTTCCTTTCTGACTGTTCTATTGCTGCTGTTGTAGACGGTCACTGTTCTCCAAAATCTATTAACCTCAGGGTTCTGTCTTGTCACCCACTCTCTTCCTATTATTCATTAATGATCTTCCAAACCAAACTTCTTGTCCTATCCACCCCTACGCTGATGATACCACCCTGCACTTTTCCACTTCTTTTCATAGACGTCCAATCCTTAAGGAGGTAAACATTTCACGCAGGGAAGCCACAAAACGCTAGACTTCTCATCTTTCTAAAATTTCTGACTGGGGCAGTGCAAACTTGGTATTGTTCAATGTCTCAAAAATTCAATTCCTCCATATATAAACTCGACACAACCTTCCAGACAACTATCCCCTCTTCTTCAGTGACACTCAACTATCCGCCTCTTCTACACTGAACATCCTCAGTCTGTTCTTTATTTATAATCTGAACTGGAAACTTCACATCTCATCTCTAGCTAAAACAGCTTCTATGAAGTTAGGTGTTCTGAGACGTCTAAGCCAGTTTTTCTCACCCCCCCCTCCCCAGCTGCTAACTCTGTACTAGGGCCTTATCCGTCCATGTATGGAGTATGCTTCACGTGTCTGGGGTGTTCCACTCATACTGTTCTTCTAGACAGGGTGGAATGAAAAGCTTTTCGTCTCATCAACTCCTCTCCTCTAACTGACTGTCTTCAGCGTCTCTCTCACAGCCGCAATGTTGCATCTCTAGTTGTCTTCTACCGCTATTTTCTTGCTAACTGCTCTTCTGATCTTGCTAACTGATTGCCCCCCCTCCTCCCGTGGCCTCGCTCTACAAGACTTTGTTCTTTCTCTCACCCCTATTCTCTTTACCTCTCTAACGCAAGAGTTAACCAGTTTTCTCAATCATTCATCCCTTTCTATGGTAAA
Source organism: Scylla paramamosain (assembly GCF_035594125.1). Lineage (NCBI taxonomy): Eukaryota > Metazoa > Arthropoda > Malacostraca > Decapoda > Portunidae > Scylla > Scylla paramamosain. Next base: position 14,692,055 of record NC_087163.1, read on the forward strand.
CTCTGGAACTCCCTACCTTCTTCTGTATTTCCAACTTCCTATGACTTGAATTCCTTCGAGAGGGAGGTTTCAAGACACTTATCCATCAATTTTTTTACTACTGCTTTGACTCTTTTACGGGACTGGCATTTCAGTGGGCATTTTTGTTTATTGAATTTTTGTTGCCCTTGGGCAGTGTCCCTGCTACATAAAAAAAATATAAACAAATTAATAAAAAGACAGACTTCTCGAAATCGACCTCCTTCTGGCATTTCACCAGATCTCGGTGGCCGAGGACGACATACCGAGGACCGCGGTGACAACGCCCTTCGGGTTGTTTGAATTCCCTTTCATGAAGTTTTATGGAACTTCTATGGTCTATGGAACGCGGCTCAGTCCTTCCAGGAGTTCATGGACAAGGTCATGAAAGGACTGGACTTCGTCGTGGTGAACACTGATGACATCTTCGTTGCCTCCTCCTCCCCCCAGCAGCACATGGAGCACCTCTGCCAGGTGCTGTCCCGCCTCCAGGACTACGGCCTTAAGATACACCCTACGAAGTGTGTCTTTGGCGCGCCGTCCGTGGACTTCCAGATCCTCGCTCTTACCTGCCTCGAGTACCCTGTCTCCCCCCACACGCAACGACTGTGCTCGCTACCGACGCCTCTGCGGAAGCTATGGGAGCAATGCTGCAACAGGAGGTCGCTGGTGAGCTCCGCCCTGTTGCGTTCTTCAGCAAGCGACTGGAGCCTGCTCAACGCAACAACAGCGCCTTAGACAGGGAGCTCCTAGCGGTGTATGAGGCCGTGTGCCACTTTCGCTGATTCCTTTAGGGCAGGTAGTTCTACGTGCTCACCGATCACAAGCCGCTGACGCACGCGATGGCGCAATTGGGCGACAATTTTACCCCCCGTGTGTGTCGGCAGCTTGCCTTCATATCGGAGTTCACGACCGACATCAAGCACGTCCGGGGTGAGGAGAACCCGGTGGCGGACGATCTCTCCCGCGGCGATATGCGCTCTGGCGACGGCGCCCTCCCACGAAGCGTGGCCACGGTCACATGCCCCCCTCCCGTGGACTACGCGGCAGTAGCGGCGGCGCAAGAAGGCGACCAGGAGCTGCAGGCCCTGCGGGAGGGTCCCACGCCTCTACAGATGCTTCGGTGTCACGTCCCAGACTCCCCCTCGCAGCTGTGGTGTGATGTGTCCTGTGGAGTCGCGCGTCCTTACATCCCGCAGTTCCGACGCCGAGTCTTCACACACTACCACGCCCTCAACCATCCCGGCATCCTGGGTACTCATCGCCTCATCCATGCCATACCCATGCCAGACAGCACAGCGGAGACCACCGCCACCCATTTCCTCTCGTGATGGGTGTCTCACTTCGGTGCTCCTGTTACGATAATCACTGACCAGGGCGTGCAGTTCGAGTCACGTGACTGGGGTGAGCTGTTGGCATTCCTGGGGACTGTTCGCTAGCGTACCACTGTGTACCACCCTTAGGCTAACGGTATGGTGGAACGGTTTCATCGGTGTCTGAAGGAGGGTATGCGGGCGCTGCCTCCTCGCCTGTACCCCGCCCGCACCACACTTCCCAGCGGAGCTGCAGACCACGACGTCGGTCTTCCTTAGGACCGACGCCGTTACCAGTCCTCTGCAGCCGCCCTATACCGGTCCCTACCAAGTCCTGGATCGAGGGGACAAGCACGTCACCCTTGACGTGCACGGCCGCCACTATGTAACGTCGTGGGATAAAGTTAAGGCCGCCCGCCTCCCGCCGGACCACGACCCACATCAGCTGAGTCCCGCCAGCAAACCACGGCCAGCGGCACCGCTGGGTCCGGCTCTACGCCTCCCGCACCCGCGGCTGGTCGGCTTGCCTCTCCTACGACGCCCTGAGGGTGCCGACCGCGACCGGACCCAAGGGCAAGAGTCCAGCGGCGCTTCCCAGGTGCCCACAGCGCCGCCATCACTCCCGGTATCTTCGCCTCACCTTCCCTTCCGTCACCGCTCTCCTTGCCACCTCTCCTTGAATTCCTTCAAGAAGGAGGTTTCAAGACACTTATTTATCAATTTTTGACCACTGCTTTGAACCTTTTATGGGACTGGCATTTCAGTGGGCATTTTTTTTTGTTGGATTTTTGTTGCCCTTGGCCAGTCTCCTTCCTACATAAAAAAAAAAAAAAAACACTGGCCCTCCCACCCTGTCCTTTCGTCGCCCCTCCCGCCCCCCCTACTCCCTGTCCCTTCGCCTCCCCTCCAGCCACCGCCTTCACCCCCACCCTGCTTCTCTCTGCCGCCGCGCTACCAACCTCTCCTGCTCTCCGCAGGAGACAAACCAGGGGCACCTGCCACTGCTGGCGCCGGCCAGCCTTGAAGAGGGGTTCAGAGCACGCATGGAAGGCTTGGTAACGCGCGCCGGTAGAGTCGTCCACGCCCACAATTTTTCCAAGCATCTCAACCCTATACTGTCAGAGTAGTACACCTTTGTTTCTCGTTTCGTGGGGGAAGGGGGTAATATAGTGACTGGCCACTCCACGCTAATCCTCGTGGATTCCCTACATGCTAAGCTTCCCAGGTATGGGACCGGCCAGACTCAAAGTCAGGTCAGGTCAAGCACCTGGGAGCTGGGGAAACCACGAGGCAGCGGTCAATCTCGCCTCGACTCCCACACCATACGCCCGCACCGCTCGCCTGGGCATCGTTGTGTGCACTACAATAAACCCAAGTCTGTGGTCTGTGTTTGTCTCCGTGTCCCTGGCGTAGAGAACACTACACTCTTCTCTTATGTGAATGTCCAGTGCCTAATAAGGCAGAGATGGGGAGAAAATAAGAAGGGACGGAAATTAGGGGAAAGAATAATTCAAAACAAAATTGCTGCAGATACTAAAGATGATGAAAAAAAAAGATATAATATATATATATATATATATATATATATATATATATATATATATATATATATATATATATATATATATATATATATATATATATATATATATATATATATATATATATATATATATATATATGAAATGATCATGATAATGACAATGCTCATGAAAGTTGGATAGATATAATAATGGTATTAATAATAATAATAATAATAATAATAATAATAATAATAATAATAATAATAATAATAATAATAATGATAATAATAATAATAATAATAATAATAATAATAATAATAATAAGAAGAAGAAGAAGAAGAAGAAGAAGAAAAAGAAGAAGAAGAAGAAGAAGAAGGGAAGGAAATTAGGGGAAAGAATAATTCAAAACAAAAATTGCTGCAGATACTAAAGATGATGAAAAAAAAAAAAATATATATATATATATATATATATATATATATATATATATATATATATATATATATATATATATATATATATATATATATATATATATATATATATATATATATGAAATGATCATGATAATGACAATGCTCATGAAAGTTGGATAGATATAATAATGGTATTAATAATAATAATAATAATAATAATAATAATAATAATAATAATAATAATAATAATAAAAATAATAATGGCTGAACAAGTCGACACATATATATATATATATATATATATATATATATATATATATATATATATATATATATATATATATATATATATATATATATATATATATATATATATATATATATATACATATATATATATATATATATATATATATATATATATATATATATATATATATATATATATATATATATATATATATATATATATATATATATATATATATATATATATATATATATATATATATATATATATATATATATATATATATATATATATATATATATATATATATATATATATATATATATATATATATATATATATATATATATATAATAGCGAATGTCATTTTTCCTTTCACGGATAACAAATGAAAATCCCACTTCATATTGTAAAAAAAAATCCATATTTGTCTTTATGTTGTTTTTTTTTTTCTCATGAGCTGCAGTCACATGAATATATTGAAACAATTTATAATACTAGTATCTTAAAAAAATAAAGCGCAAAGATCTTGCTCTTTTAAACTTTCGCTATAGTGAGTAGTTATTTTCCATGATCTGGAAAAAAGAACACTCTAGAACAAGAATGTTTTATAACATATAACATATTATGTTTGAATGAATTATTACTCTCTCTCTCTCTCTCTCTCTCTCTCTCTCTCTCTCTCTCTCTCTCTCTCTCTCTCTCTCTCTCTCTCTCTCTCTCTCTCTCTCTGTCTCTCTCTCTCTCTCTCTCTCTCTCTCTCTCTCTCTCTCTCTCTCTCTCTCTCTCTCTCTCTCTCTCTCTCTCTCTCTCTCTCTCCTTAAACTTGTACAAAATCAAAGGTATACCATGAATAATACAAAGTTGTTTAAAAGGATAATAGTAGCATTAGACTACCAATTTTAAAATCTAACCCTGTAAATATATATATATATATATATATATATATATATATATATATATATATATATATATATATATATATATATATATATATATATATATATATATATATATATATATATATATATATATATATATATATATATATATATATATATATATATATATATATATATATATATATATTGTTGTATACAGTGAAATAGCGCAATATAGAATGAAGTAGTAAGAATGAATGAGAAAAGAATAATGAGAGAGAGAGAGAGAGAGAGAGAGAGAGAGAGAGAGAGAGAGAGAGAGAGAGAGAGAGAGAGAGAGAGAGAGAGAGAGAGAGAGAGAGAGAGAGAGAGAGAGAGAGAGAGAGAGAGGTTGGGAGCAAGGCTTAAGGCCCCTTTACACAGACAAAAGGTTTATCAAACCCGGCCATCAACCTGTTTCTCAAGCGGTTTGAAGAGGTGTCAAACAGTCAAACCAAACGTACATTAAACCTTAGTCCTCAACTCAATGTGATTCGCGCTTTTATAAAGGAAAGATATGCCTCTCGACCAGGACGATTTGATTTCACTTTCCATAAGGCTGTATGATCTCTGTAGGTATGTATGAATTTCAATAACACATCCCTCTCTTGCCTCTTTCCATTTGTCTTCCATATTTCAGCTGTAAGGTATGACTCGTCCACTCCTTGGTTTGAAGTGCTACTGAGGTTTGATGTTGCAAGTTCTAACAGGCAAATGGTTTGTGGATGAGTTAAGCCCCGCCCACAAAAGTCAGGCTCGATCACACTTTCTTCAAACCGTTTGACAAACGTGTTTGGCAGCCAGTTACCCCATTCACACTTTCAAACCACTTCAAATACGTGTTTGTCAAACTGTGTTTGACAAACCGTTTGACTGTTTAAAGGGACCTTTAGATGTGTCCTGGTCACATACGTTCTAAGATATTTATCTGCGCAGTCACTTATATTTACCATGAAATTTTTTTTTTCTTTCCCTTTGCCATTCAATATAAATTTCACCCAGTATTTAGTAGAAGAGTTGCTATTGACAATAAAATAATCAGTATTCATCTAGCCCCCCCCCCCCAGTTTGATCATTAGAATTTTGAGAAGTAAAGTGTTTTGTTCCTGCGCGGAGAGCAGTGTGGGGGCAGGTGTCCGTATGTATGTGTGTCTCCGCCTCCCCTTCCTTGTACCCCCTCCCCTTAACAGCAGCGCAGGAGATTGGCACACTTTCTCAGTCAGTCACTCACTACCCAGAATTTGGATGGAGCAGATATACTAAGACGTGCTCTAATATTTCATGGAGACTAGGGTGGGATAATAGTTAGTCGGTTCAGTTGCCTTAAGTGGATAAGTGAGTCATTACCAGCCGTACGCCCCGGCCTACTTATGTGAACTACTAGTCTCCATAGTAGTCTGCCAGTAAAGGTAGTGATGTATACCATGCACTATACCCAGGGAAGTGATTCTTCGGCTGCGTGTGTGAGTGGACTGAGTTTTGTGCACAAGGAGCAGTGAATGACCCTCCTGTGGGGGTTTGTGAGCACTCGTTTATAGTAGTTTCTCGTGTCTCTTGTTAGTGAGCTTGTTGTGTCTTAACTGCTACTGCTGGCAGAGGCATTTCTTCTGGTCCTAACAAGGCCTGCCGTCCAGGAGGCAGTAAACAACACTACTCGGCTTGAGGCTATAACACTGTTGTACAGTGAGAGGATTGTTACAGAGGGCAGATGTTCAATGAGGTATTATATCTTAGCCATATTTGTGTTACTGAATGTTGACTTTTTCCTAGACATGGTTGTCGATTCTTTCGCAGCTGTGGGTGTTAAGTGTTGTTTTGAGTATATCCCTTGTCTGTGGGTCAGTAAAACAGTCTGGCGAGCTCAGCTTAGTGTGACCTGCAGTTACAACTGTAGAGAACAGGATGCAGGAGTCACAATGGACCCTGTGCACCCATCTTTCAGCCCTGCACTGAGTCCACGCAGGAGGTGGCTCAAGGAAGCTAGTCCAGGTATCCAGGTGTGGCAGCTTTGTGAAGGGACAGGGATTTATGATCGTAACAGTGTATATATATATATATATATATATATATATATATATATATATATATATATATATATATATATATATATATATATATATATATATATATATATATATATATATATATATATAAAGATTTACTTAACTATTGACACTACACTATCACTGTTACTACCAAGCCATGCGTTCACTGTTACTTTGAATTTCTGAGAACTGGACATAGCAACACTAAGGTCGTCCTTGCACATGCTCAAGGCTAAGATTGCGTTCCACAGACACACGTACGTCTGTGTGTACTGACGTTGATAGTGGCTTAAGTTTGAGGGACCCACAAAGAGGGGCAGTGACTGCCGCTCTTGTGCGTGTCTCTGTGCGGCAGGTTGGTTGATGGAGAGGCTGCAGAAGCTCAGAACGTTGAATTCGTACTTTGTAGAGAGTGGCGAGGCTCGTCATGTCCTGTCAGTGCTGCAGTCTGTGCAGGTTGCTCTGTTGATCTGGATGATCCTCTCCACCCTGTGCTACACTTTATGTAGCAGCGCGAGGTGCGAGGCTGCGGCCCCTCCCCATGCGAGGCACGAGTAATCCAGGGAAGAGTGGACCTGAACCTTGTACAGCACCTCGCGCCCCTTGCTGTCGAGGAGCCATGAAATTCCCCTGGATTACCAGCCACTGTTTTGGCCAGCTGCGTGATATGGGACTGAAATGTCAACTTACTATCGTAACTGACCCCCAGGATTTTCAGTTCGCCCTGTGGTGCCAGTCTCGCCCCATTGAGCTCGAGACAGAGTTCCCTGGTTGTCCTGGATACCATGAGCAGGTGTGTCTTCTGGGGAGCAAAGGTGACTTGCCATCTAAGCACCCAGCTTTCCAGGCGGCGGAAGATGGTGTTGAGCTGGGATAACGTGGCTGCTTCCTCTCCTTGGGTGATGATCATCGATACAGTCACGTCGTCTGCATATGCCCTGGCACTTGGGACGAGGTTCAGCACATCATTGATGTAAATGTTCCAAAACAGTGGCCCAACACACTGCCCTTTGGCACTCCTGCCTCAATAATCTGCAGGGGTACTACCCGCATGCGGCACTCATGCAGGTAGTTTCACAGCAGTTCCAGAAGGGCTCTGTCCACACTGACTACATGTAACCTCTCCAAAAGGCCGTCATGCCACACACAACCGAAGAATCCGGCGAGGTTCAGCGCTAGAACAGCCGTTTGCTTTCCTTGGTCCAGGACATTGCTCCACTCGTTGACCAGCAGGAGGTTGAGATCAGCAGCAGACCGCCCCTTCCTGAATCCGAAATGTTGGGTACTCACGCGGTGTTGGCTGTCCAGGTGTGCAGTAAGAAGCTCCACGATGATGCCCTCAAGCATCTTGCCCACTATGGACAGGAGGAAGACAGGACGGTAGTTGCCTACTTCGGACCTGCTGCCCTTGTGGACTGGCACGATGTGGCTGTCCTTTCACATTCTAGGCCATCTATTTTGACGCAGTATGGCATCAAAGATGTTGATGAAGGGGTGTGCCAGGTCTTCACTACACCTACAAAGGATTCGTGAGTTCAACTCATCAGGTCTCATCGCCTTGCTCTCTTTTAGCACAGCGAGGGCAGCTTGCACCTCTGCCTAGATTGTGGATATTGAGAACAGCCTGATCCCAGAAACCACGGGGAGGGAGGGAGGTGGTCTTGTGGGGTCTTGGACAGACATTTTTCTGAGAAATGTTTTGCCAGCAGATCCAATTTGGCCTGGGTTTGAGGTCGCTGTGCCGCCATCATCTCTGAGGAGGGAGGGATAGTGGTGTTTTATGACTCTCCTTTGCAGTCTTGAACGAGGCCCCACCGCTGTTTGGATCCTACATTCCCTATTCCGATTTGCCTCGGGGCTTCTATGTGGGCGGCTGCCTCTCTGTGACATTCCCTGTTGGATCGTGAAGGGCAGCGTTTATACGAACGCCACGGTCAGATATTTCCATCTCAGGCGGCTCAACACACCGGCCTTTTTTTTTTTTTTATGTAGGAAGGACACTGGTCAAGGGCAACAAAAATCTAATAAAAAAATGCCCACTGAAATGCCAGTACCATAAAAGGGTTGATAAAAGAATTGATGAATAAGTGTCTTGAAACCTCCCTCTTGAAGGAATTCAAGTCATAGGAAGGTGAAAATATAGAAGCAGGCAGGGAGTTCCACAGTGTACCAGAGAAAGGGATGAATGATTGAGAATACTGGTTAACTCTTGCGTTAGAGAGGTGGACAGAATAGGGGTGAGAGAAAGAAGAAAGTCTTGTGCAGCGAGGCCGCGGAAGGAGGGGAGGCATGCAGTTAGCAAGATCAGTAGCGCAGTTAGCATGAAAATAGCGGTAGAAGACAGCAAGAGATGCAACATTGCGGCGGTGAGAGAGAGGCTGAAGACAGTCAGTTAGAGGAGAGGAGTTGATGAGACGAAAAGCTTTTGATTCCACCCTGTCTAGAACAGCAGTATGAGTGGAACCCCCCCAGACATGTGAAGCATACTCCATACATGGACGGATAAGGCCCTTGTACAGAGTTAGCAGCTGGGGGGGTGAGAAAAACTGGCGGAGACGTCTCAGAACACCTAACTTCATAGAAGCTGTTTTAGCTAGAGATGAGATGTGAAGTTTCCAGTTCAGATTATAAGTAAAGGACAGACCGAGGATGTTCAGTGTAGAAGAGGGGGACAGTTGAGTGTCATTGAAGAAGAGGGGATAGTTGTCTAGAAGGTTGTGTCGAGTTGATAGATGGAGGAATTGAGTTTTTGAGGCATTGAACAATACCTAGTTTGCTCTGCCCCAATCAGAAATTTTAGAAAGATCAGAAGTCAAGCGTTCTGTGGCTCCCCTGCGTGATATGTTTACCTCCTGAAGGGTTGGACGTCTATGAAAAGACGAGGAAAAGTGCAGGGCGGTATCATCATCGTAGGAGTGGATAGGACAAGAAGTTTGGTCTAGAAGATCATTAATGAATAATAAGAAGAGAGTGAGTGACAGGACAGAACCCTGAGGAACACCACTGTTAATAGATTTAGGAGAAGAAAAGTGACCGTCTACCACAGCAGCAATAGAACGGTCAGAAAGGAAACTTGAGATGAAGTTACAGAGAGAAGGCTAGAAACCGTAGGAGGATAGTTTGGAAATCAAAGCTTTGTGCCAGACTCTATCAAAAGCTTTTGATATGTCCAAAGCAACAGCAATAGTTTCACCAAAATCTCTAAAAGAGGTTAACCAAGTAAGGAAAGCCAGAAGATCACCAGTAGAGCGGCCTTGACGGAACCCATACTGGCGATCAAATAGAAGGTTGTGAAGTGATAGATGTTTAAGAATCTTCCTGTTGAGGATAGATTCAAAACTTTAGATAGGCAGGGAATTAAAGCAATAGGACGGTAGTTTGAGGGATTAGAACGGTCACCCTTTTTAGGAACAGGTTGAATATAGCAAACTTCCAGCAAGAAGGAAAGGTAGATGTTGACAGACAGAGCTGAAAGAGTTTGACTAGGCAAGGTGCAAGCACGGAGGCACAGTTTCGGAGAACAATAGGAGGGATCCTATCAGGTCCATAAGCCTTCCGAGGGTTTAGGCCAGCGAGGGCATGGAAAACATCATTGCGAAGAATTTTAATACGTGGCATGAAGTAGTCAGAGGGTGGAGGAGAGGGAGGAACAAGCCCAGAATCGTCCAAGGTAGAGTTTTTAGCAAAGGTTTGAGCAAAGAGTACAGATTTAGAAATATATGTGATAGCAGTGGTGCCATCTGGTTGAAATAAAGGAGGGAAAGAAGAAGAAGCAAAGTTATTGGAGATATTTTTGGCTAGATACCAGAAATCACGAGGAGAGTTAGATCTTGAAAGGTTTTGACATTTTCTGTTAATGAAGGAGTTTTTGGCTAGTTGGAGAACAGACTTGGCATGGTTCCGGCCAGAAATATAAAGTGCATGAGATTCTGGTGATGGAAGGCTTAAGTACCTTTTGTGGGCCACCTCTCTATCATGTATAGCACGAGAACAAGCTGTGTTAAACCAAGGTTTTGAAGGTTTAGGACGAGAAAAAGAGTGAGGAATGTACGCCTCCATGCCAGACACTATCACCTCTGTTATGCGCTCAGCACACAAAGATGGGTCTCTGACACGGAAGCAGTAGTCATTCCAAGGAAAATCAGCAAAATACCTCCTCAGGTTCCCCCAACAGCAGAGGCAAAACGCCAGAGGCACCTTCGCTTGGGGGGATCCTGAGGGATTGGAGCAATAGGACAAGATAAAGATATGAGATTGTGATCGGAGGAGCCCAACGGAGAAGAAAGGGTGACAGCATAAGCAGAAGGATTAGAGGTCAGGAAAAGGTCAAGAATGTTGGGCGTATCTCCAAGACGGTCAGGAATACAAGTAGGGTGTTGCACCAATTGCTCTAGGTAATGGAGGATAGCAAAGTTGTAGGCTAGTTCACGAGGATGGTCAGTGAAGGGAGAGGAAAGCCAAAGCTGGTGGTGAACATTAAAGTCTCCAAGAATGGAGATCTCTGCGAAAGGGAAGAGGGTCAGAATGTGCTCCAATTTGGAAGTTAAGTAGTCAAAGAATTTCTTATAATCAGAGGAGTTAGGTGAGAGGTATACAGCATAGATAAATTTAGTATGAGAGTGACTCTGTAGTCGTAGCCAGATGGTGGAAAACTCGGAAGATTCAAGAGCGTGGGCACGAGGGCAGGTTAAGTCATTGCGCACATAAACACAGCATCCAGCTTTGGATCGAAAATGAGGATAGAGAATGTAGGAGGGAACAGAAAAGGGACTACTGTCAGTTGCCTCAGACACCTGAGTTTTAGTGAGGAAAAGAAGATGAGGTTTAGAAGAGGAGAGGTGGTGTTCTACAAATTGAAAATTAGATCTTGGACCGCGAATGTTGCAGAAGTTAATGAAGAAAAGTTGGGGGGGGGGTGTCAAGACACTTAGGGTCATCGACAGAAAGGCAGTCCGACCTGTGGACATTTATGGTCCCCTCCCCAGATGGGGACTCCGAGGCTGGTGTAGGAGTCGCCATGATGATTTTAAATTTTTTGAGTGAAGGGTGTGTGTGTTATTAGGTGCTTGTAGTTTTGTGTGGAGGAAGAGAGTCGTCTTTAGAGGGCAGACTGTGACTGCCCCCTTGTGTTGTGAGACACAAAGGGAAACGTTCAGTGAGGTCACAGCTGCGTTTAATGATAAGTTCACAGCACCCCCTGAATAGTGCTTTAGACCTCACTGGGAGTAATTATCGTTTCGGCAGGTGTCTACTGCCTCCTCCTGTAAAGCCTCAGACCTCCTCTGGCCTAAACCAGGGGAGGTCTGAGGTCCTGGTCTTGTGCTGCTGATGGGGCACCCAGCGGTCCTGCTCTCTCAGCAGTACCTCAGTGAATTGTTCCATCTGCAACTACACGTCATCTCGTAAGACTTCCTCTCTCTCTCTCTCTCTCTCTCTCTCTCTCTCTCTCTCTCTCTCTCTCTCTCTCTCTCTCTCTCTCTCTCTCTCTCTCTCTCTCTCTCTCTCCCATATCACGATGCCACCAAATTCATGAAATATTTTATGGGAGCTCGCAATGCTCACTCTATATCATGAAATTAAGTTCAAGGGCTTAGGTTTATTTACAATTCTACGATAGATGTTTCTTATTAAATTCCCTGTATGTCTTTCCTTGTGACACTCCCGATAACTAAACAAAGGGAGGAAGGGAGGGAGGCAAGGAAGGAAGGAAGGAAGGAAAGCAGAAACAAAAAAAAGGAAGGAAGACAAGGTCGAAGAGGACAAAGAGGAAGAAAATAAATTACTGGAGAAAGGTAAAGAGGAGAAAGAACTAGTAAGGACGAGAAAGAAGAGACGAAGGAGACCACGAAAGAAACACATATAGAAAAACAAACATCAATAGATCTACTGCCCGACGCTGTTTGCAGTAAGCTACACTATCTAATCTAAAGCAATTATAATAGTACAAGAATGATGATGACGATGATGATAATGATGATGATGGCGAAGATGATGATGATGATGATGATGATGATGATGATGATGATGATGATGGTGATGATGATGATGATGATGAGGAAGAGGAGGAGGAGGAGGAGGAGGAGGAGGAGGAGGAGGAGAGAGAGAGAGAGAGAGAGAGAGAGAGAGAGAGAGAGAGAGAGAGAGAGAGAAAGTGGAGGAAGAGGATGAAAATGAAGGGAAGCATAAGATGAATTGAACGTATACCACCATATCATTTTTTTTTATTTTCTAATTCACTCTTACTATTTCCTTCTGAATTGATTCTCTTTTCTCTCCTCCTTCACATCCATCGCCACAAATCTGCTCCTCAGTCTATCTGTTAACATTTATTTCACTATCTATGATGTTTAATCATTGTATGCTAACGCCTTTCCAGTAAAATTAGTATGCCACTAGTCTAGTTATTTTTTTCGATGCTGGATTTGTGTGGATGTTGAGCTGTAGATAAACTTAAATTCATTATTTATCTATTTCTGATAAGAACAAAATGGAAATTTGGTAGTGATAAAGAAATGAAGGACAACAAGGAGGAGCACGTGGTTGATTAATTAGAAGCAGAGGAATAAGACAAATAATACTATGTAACAAAATTTCATGTTTGTCTTATCCTTGGCCCCAAACCATAATTTTCCAGTTATTTCCATCTAAACAAAATAGAAAAAAAGTTATTATGATCCTAAGACTTTGTTTTTGTGGTTAGAACAATTAATTTACATTTTTTCCTTATTTCATTATAGTATGGGCTACTATTGGTTTTCATGTCAGGTAAAGACCTTTGCAAAATTTCAGTTCTTTATCTAATTGTTTTTGAAATGTTGCAAATAAGTTCAAACAATGTAATAAAGAATACAAGGTGTTCTAAAGATTTTCAATTTTAATAAGATCATTCTTGAACTGATCAGATGTAGCAAGGAAATTCTCATATTTAGAAGAATTTGCTTACATTTCAGAAATCTCAAATCTTTCGAAATGTTCTACCAGACAATTTTAGAAGTTTCTACAACATTTTAAAACATTCTATTATATTCCAGAATATTCTAGAACTTTCTAGAATACAGTAGAAATATGTAGAAGTATTCAGAATTTTCTAAAATTTACAAGAATTGTCTATAATGATTCAAAAATATTCTAAAGTAGGTTCAAGAATATTCTAGAAAGATTGAGAACATTCTAAAACATATTTTAGGAAGACTAAAAATACTCTAGAGTACTGCTTGACAATATAAAATTAGGGGCTTGCAGACCACTAATCAGTTCCGCTTTGGCTGCCTGAAAAGACACATCACAAGAAGTGAAATGGCATAAAGAGGCTGCAATCTTTCTCCAGATGCATTCTGCTTCATATGTGGTCAGTTCATCAAAACAAGAGCAAAGAAGTTCTCTGTGACAGCATCTGGAAAAAATGTATGAAGCTTACAAAGCATATTTTACTGTGCCAGTTGGGGACCAAGATAAGACCTGGGCACCTCAGTTTGCTTATGAGCATTGTAAGAGAACACTAGAAGGTAAAATAGTTGTTATTTTTTTCAAGAGTAAAATCCAGTTTTATTAAGGATAAAAATAAAATAAATTTAACAGAAACTCATACTGTCGTTCTTTTACAGGATGGTATAGAGGGGAAAACAGAGTCATGAAATTTGATATACCTAGAATATAGCTTGAACCTACTGATCACTCAACTGACTGCTTTTTCTGCATGGTGGATCCTTCCAAGCGCCGATCTGGGAAAAAATGAGCCTGTTGTTTTCTATCCAGACATTCCATCTTTCATTGCACCAGTGCCACACAGTGCTGATCTTCCTGTACCAGCTCCTCCAGAAAGAAGTCAACTATCAGAAGAAAGCAGCAAGTCAGAAAATAAGCTTAACAGAGAGGAAGACTGTGACTGTGACACCAGATACAGTTCTAGCTGGGAGGAATCCTTACTACCCAAACCTAAGAGCCCTCAGTGACCTAATCAGTGATCTCGGTTTGACAAAGTCAAACGGTGAGCTTTTGATTTCATGGCTGAAGGAATGGGATTTACTTGATGACAGTGTGCAAGTGACCAGCCAGAGAAAACGTCACAAATATTTCTCCAGGTTCTTTGCAGAGTAGGACAAGCTATGCTACTGCAGTGATGTGTCAGGCTTTTATTGGAATTGCTTGCAATTCAGATGAATGGAGACTCTTCATTGATAAAGCCTCTCCTAAAGCCTGAAAGCTGTACTGCTGCACAATACAAATAATTATCCATCTCTGCCTCTTGCTCATTCTGTCCATCTTAAAGAGGACTACAGCAGTATAAAGCTCCTACTGGAAACTTTAAACTGCAACAAGTATGGTTGGGAAGTTATTGGAGACTTGAACATAGTGGCTTTCTTGATGGGAGTGCAAGGATGTTTTATGAAGAATCCCTTTTTTTGTCTTCGGGACAATAGAGACAGAACATTACATTACCAGAGAAGAAATGGCCTCCAAGGACTAACAGTACTGTGGGAGCACACAATATCAAACATGAGCCATTGGTGAATCCTCAAAAGGTCTTGTTTCCTCCACTATACATCAAACTGGGTCTCATGAAACAAGGAGTCTGCTGCCTTCAAATATCTTCAAGACTTCTTTCATAAGCTTTCGGAGGCAAAGGTGAAAGCTGGTATCTTCAATGAAACATAAGTAAGGAAAATTATGGAGTGCTAGGAATTTCTACAGAAGCTCACAGAAAGGGAGAAAAAAGTTTGGGTGTGTTTCATTGTTATAGTACAGGGCTTTCTTGGCAACAACAAGGCTGATATGGAACTGGTTGAAGTTTTAGTGAAAAGCTATGGTGAGATGGGCTGCAGGAGGTCCTTGAAGGTCCATATCCTAGATCAGTGATTCCCAACCTTTTTCAATGCATAACCCGTTTACTGACCTCAAGTCTGTGTTACCCTCATCAAGTGAGGATGTTCAATGTAGAAGAGGGAGACAGTTGGGTGTCATTGAAGTGGAGATAGTTGTCTGGAAAATTGTGTCGAGTTGATAAATGGAGGAATTAAGTTTTTGAGGCAGAGAACAATAATAACTTTTCTCTGCCCAAATCAGAAATTTTAAAGAGCTCAAAAGTAAGGCGTTCTGTGGCTTCCCTGCGAGAACTGTTTACTTCCTGAAGGGTTGGGCGTTTTCGAAAAGACGTGGAAAAGTGCAGGGTGGTATCATCAGCGTATGAGTGGATAGGACAAGAAGGTTGGTTTAGAAGATCACTAATGAATAATAGGAAGAGGATGGGGTGATAGGACAGAACCCTGAGGAACACCATTGTTAATAGTTAGACAAAGAGCAGTGACCATCATGAAGTGACGGTCATGATGAAAACTCGAGATGAAGTCACAGAGAGAAGGATAGAAACCATAGGAGGGTAGTTTGAAAATCTAAGCTTTGTACTAGACTCTAATAAAAGCTTTTGATATGCCTAAGCCAAAAACAAAAGTTTCATCAAAATCCCTAAAAGAGTTCTAAAAGACTCTGTAAGGAAAGCCAGAAGATCATTAGTAGAGCTATCTCTATGGAACCCATATTGGTGATCAGATAGAAGGTTGTGAAGTGATAGATGTTTAAGAATCTTCCTGTTGAGGATAGATTCAAAACTTTAGAGACGCAAGAAATTAAAACAATAGGATGATAATTTGAGGGATTAGAATGATCACCCTTTTAAGGAACAAGCTGAATTTAGGCAAACTTCCAGCAAGAAGCAAAGGTAGATGTTGATAGACAGAGTTGGAAGAGTTTGAATTGGCAAGGTGCAAGCACAGAGGTATAGTTTCGGAGAACAATGGGAGAGACCTCATCAGCTTCGTAAGCTTTCTGAGGCTTAAGGTCAGCGGGAACATGGAAAACATCATTGCGAAGGATTTTAATATGTACCCTGAAGTAATCGGAGGGTGGATTAGAGGGTGGAACAGACCCTGAATCATCCAAGGTAGAGTTTTTAGCAAAGGTCTGAGTGAAGAGTTCAGCTTTTGAAATAGATGAAATGGCAGTGGTGCCATCAGATTAGAATAAAGGAAGAACAAATGAAGAAGGAAAGGTATTTGAGATGGCTAGGATCCTGAAATTACAAGCGGAGTTAGATCTTGAAAGATTTTGCCACTTTTAATGAAGATCAGACACTTGTTTAGGTCATGCTGATACAGATTGGTCCGGTTGGACAAAGCCCATGAAAACTTGTGGTTTACAGGAAATGAACGGGTTAGACTTGACTACTTTTACATTTTCTATGTATACGTAAATGTATATAGACCTTAATTATTAATATGATATAGAACAAAATTTTTAGAATAAAAAAAAACATGTATTTATTTATTTTGTCTTTCCTTTTTGAGGGGAGGGGGGTGGTTAATGCCAACCCTGGTTAATCCTAAATATATTGCTGCGCCGCGGCCTCAGGACTTCCGGCGGCCAGAAACACGTGTTTATGGATCCGACGTGGTTGTACAGAGCGGGGAGGTGGATAATGAGATGCAATCAGTCCCGGGACAGGACCGACGGACAAAGACGAAACCAAAGACTGCATTTTGAGAAATCGATCACTTTAATGAGCTCTTAATGATACAGCACAGTACCAAGACCAATAGAAAAGAAAGGTCAACTCATCTTGGCCCACATGCTTGCCCCAGTCTCAGGGCGCGTGATTATAGATCTAGGACTGACGTCATAGGGTAGAAATTCGGAGGGACCAGGACTAGCTAACACGCCAGTTTATAGCGGTCACGTGAGAAAGACAGGTCTCACCCTAAGTCAGGACGGACGTAGAACGCGTGTTGATGTTAACTGTTGTGTTATATCCGGTTGCAAGTCTTTATTCCACAAACTGGGAAATATATGTTTTTTTATAACCTTCCGAAAGATGAAGATGATTTTTTTTTTCATGACATGAGGCTGTCATGCAAATGACACTGTGTACATTAAAACCTCCTGTGATGTAATAAATCATAAACTAAAGTAGGCTAAATAAGAGCATATCAGAGATGGTAATATAAGTGAGTTAAATTGATATTTTCTCTTTTATTTGTCATATTCATATTCCC
>NC_087163.1:14712084-14747084 GCF_035594125.1 Scylla paramamosain
CTGAGACCATGAACTACAACTCGTGATATCTCCAACTGGGACTTTCGCTACAAGCTGAATTGTTAGTGATCGCCGGCTATTTTAATGTAGGGGTTGGTCAGCGCTCCCACAGTTCTATGGAGAAATACATTTTAAAACCGCCTCTCGTGATACCTTTTGATGTACTGTACTTAAATGCTACAAAACATTGATCCTAAGTGTTTATGCTAACAGTATTCACGGGATCCGGTGATGCACACTACAGAACAGTTATTATATGCTAATTACTGGTAACTAGGCTCACAGTGTTTTCACATTCATTTTTAGTCTCCTGCTACATATTTATTACAAAAAAATCCACTGGTTTCTGTACGGAATAATGTTTTATCTGGCAAATCCCCATAAGTCAAGCAAGTATTATTTCTGCTGACAGAATGTTGTGAAGGCCGAAACCATGCGGAAACGAAAAGACTGGCCGATATCAGATACGCCGACTTTTCAAAAACACCCATCAAACACAAGGTTGTAGATATGATTTTGTAGTGTTGTTGTAAAACCCTAGCCTATACATGTATTGTGCTTGATTGCACGAACATATCAGGAAAGAAAAACCAAGGTGTGAAAGGATGGGTTGTATTTCCAAAGAAGAATACGGCAACTCAGGAAAGACACTGGGAGACAAATGGAAACAGACAAGTGGAAACTCAAAAGACACTTGGAGACACGATGTCAACAGACAGTCTTCACCAGATTTGGCATTAAAACATGTTTTTGTTTTTTTCCATATGTGTCAGGATTTATATACTATATTTATATTTATATATATTTTAGCTGTATAACTTAAATGGATAAAGTAAATTTATATGGAGAGGAAAAATAGCATTTATTCCAAGGTGACGATACATCAAAAACCCGAGATAATATGCGTAGTATTTAGCTCTTTATGCCACATTTCTTGCTATCTGCTTCATGATGGTGGCTAAAAATGTTCAAAATAATTTATTATATATGGTACGATAACGTGCAAATGACGTAAAGATTTTTTTTGTTTTTCCAGTTGACCACCTTTTATTTGTAAAATTCAGTCAGCTGGTGAATTGGTAGTTTTTCAATACCGTAACGAACGTCCCAATTTATTTAGCCCGGACCGAGAGTCGCCTACCAAACACGTAGAAGGAGGAGGCAGTAGGCACCTGCCGAAACGATAATTACTTCCAGTGAGGTCTAAAGCACTGGATCAGAGGATACTGTGAACTTATTATTAAACCCAGCAGTGACCTCATTGAACATTTCCTTTTGTGTCTCACAACACAAGGGGACAGTCACAGCCTGCCCTCTAAAGACAACTCCCTTCCTCCATACAAAACTACAAGCATCTAATAACACACACACCCTTCAATCAAAATTTCAAAATTATAATGGCGACTCCTACACCAGCCTCGGAGTCCCCATCTGGAGAGGGGCCCACAAATGTCTTCAGGTCGGACTGCCCTCAACTTTTTCTTTATAAATTTCTGCAACATTCGCGGCCAAAGATCCAATTTTCAATCTGTTGAACATCACCTTCTTTTCCTCACTGAAACTCAGATGTCTGAGGCAACTGAAAGTAGCCTCTTTTCTGTTCCCTCCTACTTTCTCTATCTTCATTTTCGATCCAAAGCTGGATGTTGCGTTTATGTGCGCAACGACTTAATCTGCTGTCGTACCCACGCTCTTAAATCTTCCGAGTTTTCCACCATCTGGCTACGACTACAGTCACCCTCAAACTAAATTTATCTGTGTTGTATACCTCTCACCTAACTCCTCTGACTATAAGAAATTCTTTGACTACTTAACTTCCAAAGTGGAGCACATTCTGACTCTCTTCCCTTTTGCAGAGATTTCAATTCTTGGAGCCTTCAATGTTCACCACCAGCTTTGGCTTTCCTCTCCCTTCACTGACTATCTTGGTGAGAAAGCTTTCAATTTTGCTGTTCTCCACGACCTAGAGCAGTTGGTACAATACTCAACTTGTATACAATATACTCGAGACATTCTTGAACTTTTCCTGAACTTTAATCCTTCTGCTTATGCAGTTACCCTCTCTTCTCTGTTGGGCTCCTCCGATCAGAATTTCATATCTGTATCTTGTCCTACCGCTCCAATCCCTCTTCAGGATCCACCTAAGCGAAGATGCCTTTGCTTTGCCTCAGCTCGTTGGGGGGACCAGAGGAGGTATTTTGCTGATTTTCCTTGGAATGACTACTACTTCCATGTCAGAGCCCCGTCTTTGTGTGCTGAGCGCATAACAGATGTGATAGTGTCTGGCATGGAGGCGTACATTACTCACTCTTTTTCTCGACCTATACCTTCCAAACCTTGGTTTAACACTGCTTATTCTCGTGCTATACACCATATCACCAAAATTTCATGCACTTTATATTTCTGCCCGGAACCATGCCAAGTCTGTTCTCCAACTAGTCAAAACCTCTTTCACTAACAGAAAGTGTCAAAATCTTTCAAGATATAACTCCCCTCGTGACTTCTGCCATCAAGCTAAAAATTTCTAAAATAACTTTACTTCTTTCCCTCCTTTATTTCAACCAGATGGCACCACTGCTATCACATCTATTTCTAAAGCTGAGCTCTATGCTCAAACCCTTGCTAAAAACTCTTTCGATTCTGGGCTTGTTCCTCCCACTACTCCACCCTCTGGCTACTTCATGCTACCTATTAAAATTCTTCGCAATGATGTTTTCCATGCCCTCGCTGGCCTTAACCCACGGAAGGCTTATGGACCTGATAGGATCCTTCCTATTGTTCTCCGAAACTGTGCCTTGGTGCTTGCACCTTGCCTAGTCAAAATCTTTCAGCTCTGTCATTCAACATCTATTTTTCCTTCTTGATGGAAGTTTTC
This sequence comes from Scylla paramamosain, assembly GCF_035594125.1. NCBI lineage: Eukaryota > Metazoa > Arthropoda > Malacostraca > Decapoda > Portunidae > Scylla > Scylla paramamosain. Next base: position 14,714,960 of record NC_087163.1, read on the forward strand.
CTACATTCAGCCTGTTCCTAAAAAGAGTGACCGTTCTAATCCCTCAAACTACCGTCTTATTGTTTTAACTTCCTGTCTATCTAGAGTTTTTTAATCTATCCTCAACAGGAAGATTCTTAAACATCTATCTCGTCACAACCTTCTATCTGATCGCCAGTACGGGTTCCGTCAAGGCCGCTCTACTGGTGATCTTCTAGCTTTCCTTACTAAGTCTTGGTCATCTTCTTTTAGAGATTTTGGTGAAACATTTGCTGTTGCCTTCGATGTATCAATAGCTTTTGATAGAGTCTGGCACAAAGCTTTGATTTCCAAGCTACCCTCCTACGGCTTCTATCCTTCTCTCTGTAACTTTATCTCAAGTTTTCTTTCTGACCGTTCTATTGCTGCTGTGGTAGACGGTCACTGTTCTTCTCCTAAGTGTATTAACAGTGATGTTCCTGAAGGTTCTGTCCTGTCACCCACTCTCTTCTTATTATTCATCAGTGACCTTCTAAACCAAACTTCTTGCCGTATGCACTCCTACGCTGATGACACCATCGTGCATTTTTCCACGTCTTTTCATAGACGTCCAATTTTTCAGGAAGTAAACATTTCACGCAAGCTTGGTATTGTTCAATGCCTCAAAAACTGAATTCCTCCATCTATCAAATCGACACAACTTTCCAGACAACTATCCCCTCTTCTTCAATGACACTCAACTGTCCCCATCTTGTTTACTGACCATCCTCGGTCTGTCCTTTACTTATAATCTGAACTGGAAACTTCACTTCTCATGTCTAGCTAAAACAGCTTTTATGAAGTAAGGCGTTCTGAGGCGTCTCCGCCAGTTTTTCTCAACCCCCCTCCCAAGCTGCTAACTCTGTACAAGGGCCTTATCCGTCCATGTATGGAGTATACTTCACATGTCTGGGGGGGGTGGTTCCACTCATACCGCTCTTCTAGACAGGGTGGAATCAAAAGCTTTTCGTCTCATCAAGTCCTCTCCTCTAACTGACTGTCTTCAGGCTCTCTCTCATCGCCGGAGTGTTGCATCTCTAGCTCTCTTCTACCGCTCTTTTCATGTTAACTACTCTTCTGATCTTGCTAACTGCATGCCTCCCCTTCTTCCGCGGCCTCGTCTTCCGCGGCCTTCTTCCGCGGCCTTCCTTCTTTCTCTCGCTTCTGTTCTATCCACCTTTTCAACGCAAGAATAAACCAGTATTCTCAATCATTTATCTCTTTATCTGGTAAACTCTGGAACTCCCTGCCTGCTTCTGTATTTCCACCTTCCAATGACTTAAATTCTTTCAAGAGGGAGGTTTCAAGACACTTATTCATCAATTTTTGACTACTGCTTTGATTCCACCCTGTTTAGAAGAGCAGTATGAGTGGAACCCCCCCAGATATGTGAAGCATACTCCATACATAGACGGATAAGGCCCTTGTACAGAGTTAGCAGCTGGGGGGGTGAGAAAAACTGGCAGAGATGTCTCACAACTCCTAACTTCATAAAAGCTGTTTTAGCTAGATATGAGAAGTGAAGTTTCCAGTTCAGATTATAAGTAAAGGACAGACCGAGGATGTTCAGTGAAGAAGAGGGGGACAGTTGAGTGTCATTGAAGAAGAGGGGATAGTTTTCTGGAAGGTTATGTTGATTTGATAGATGGAGGAACTGAGTTTTTGAGGCATTGAACAATACCAAGTTTTCTCTGTCACAATCAGAAATTTTAGAAATATCAGAAGTCAAGCGTTCTGTGGCTTCCCTGCGTGAGATGTTTACCTCCTGAAGGGTTGGACGTCTATGAAAAGACGTGGAAAAGTGCAGGGTGGTATCATCAGCGTAGGAGTGGATAGGACAAGAAGTTTGGTTTAGAAGATCATTAATGAATAATAAGAAGAGAGTGGGTGACAGGACAGAACCCTGAGGAGGAACACCACTGTTAATAGGTTTAAGAGAAGAATAGTGAACGTCTACCACAGCAGCAATAGAACGGTCAGAAAGGAAACTTGAGATGAAGTTACAGAGAGAAGGACAGAAGCCGTAGGAGGGTAGTTTGGAAGTCAAAGCTTTGTGCCAGACTCTATCTTTGTGCCAGACTTTTGATATGTCCAAAGCAACAGCAAAAGTTTCACCAAAATCTCTAAAAGAGGATGACTAAGACTCAGTAAGGAGTCTGCTTCCATTGTTTGATATTTTCTTTCAGTATGTTTTCTTTCGATATATATATATATATATATATATATATATATATATATATATATATATATATATATATATATATATATATATATATATATATATATATATATATATATATATATATATATATACACAAACAACCAACAGTACCCATCGTCGGCGCCGCTCCTCGAGGCGGGGAATACTAATAACAGGAGGAAGAGGAGCCCTTGCTGGCCACAGACCAGGTGGTGGGGGTTGTCGCGCACGTCCCAACGGCCGCCGCAGACGCAAGGGTAAGTTCTGTATATATATATATATATATATATATATATATATATATATATATATATATATATATATATATATATATATATATATATATATATATATATATATATATATATATATATTCCAGTAACTGCAAGATTCAATTCTTTTTTTTTTTTCCTTTCATCCATACGACACCTCTTCCTCTCTCTCTCTCTCTCTCTCTCTCTCTCTCTCTCTCTCTCTCTCTCTCTCTCTCTCTCTCTCTCTCTCTCTCTCTCTCTCTCTCTCTCTCTCTCTCTCTCTCTCTCTCTCTCTCTCTCTCTCTCTCTCTCATCTCTTCTTCTCACACACGTTCTTTTTATGTTTCCTCATTAATCCTGATATGTTTTATCACATAATGGTCTGTATATCATTATCGCTGTATTCATAGTACTGGTAGCATTTACACTTGCCTTTGAATTCCATCCCTGTCATCCTATCACCTGCTATTTAAACAGCTGTTTCATTTTCATTGTGTGGAATGGAAGCAATGCAAGAATAACTTTCCCAACTTCATATAATTCGAAGTGAGAGAGAGAGAGAGAGAGAGAGAGAGAGAGAGAGAGAGAGAGAGAGAGAGAGAGAGAGAGAGAGAGAGAGAGAGAGAGAGAGAGAGATGAATTCTGTATGTTTCAATTTGTCTTTTATTTTTATAGTGTCTCACTTCATCGAAGAATCTATCTCAGTGTGACGTATTATAAAAGAGATGAGTTTAGGGATTTCGCTAACTCACACTAACGGCGTTTACTTTTGATTCGAAAATTAAGTTGAATTAATCAAATGAGACAAGCAGTCAAGAGTCTAATCATTTTGAGGAGATAGCGTGCGTGTTACTGTCTGAAGAAAGCAATTAAAGGGATCGATCATCTAACTACTCTCTGGTCTTAATTTGACTTTCTCTTTGTGGCGTGTGTGAATTTTGAGAGGAAGAGTGTAAGCGCTACTGCGTGTACGCGTACGCTGGTACGAAAAGTAGAGATAATTGCATATGCATATATACGACTCGTACTGAAATAACAGATTAACACCAACACAACATTTGACCTTAAACAATTTAAATCATTTTAACGCTACAAAAGACTTACGTTTTAGGCTTTTAACTCTTCGTTATATCACCTTGTCTTACACACACACACACACACACACACACACACACACACACACACACACACTTAGCTACACTCCAACAACTCATTCATGCTTACCCGTGTATGCATTCCACAAGAGAAGCGAACGGCAAACAAGTTGAAGGACACGGGTCGAAGCACTTATTGAAGTACAGCATGAAGGGGATAAAGTAGTTGTATTTAATGAATGTGTGTGTGTGTGTGTGTGTGTGTGTGTGTCACACTCACACACACTTCTCTACATACTCAACTCAATCTTGATAACATGCGACAGAAACGCGAGTTGGAAAAAAAGAGGGGAAAGGAAAAAGGGAAAGGGATAGAGACTGAGTGAGGCAGGATGAAAGGACTCCTAACAACATTCATTGAGTCTCGCATGCCTTCGTGAGTAAAAATAGTACTCTTTAATTATGGAGAGGCAGGTAAATTGCACACGTCCTTCTGCGAATCTGAGTACGAAAACATGAATAAAGGGAATAGATAAAGATGGTGTAGATGTGCTATTTTCATCCTTTACTGGTCTCTTTGTGTCTTCATTATTGAGTTTATGAATATTATTGGACTGAAAGTGGCATGTCCTTTTCCTTCGCATTCCGCCTACCGTCCGCCTCACTTCACTTACCGCGTACGATTATACACTGAACTCCTGCTAAGGAATAAGAACTGAAGGTAGTGTCCAGATAACTATGATTTCGATGAGAAATTTGAAGTGTTATATATGACCGTATGTGTGTGTGTGTGTGTGTGTGTGTGTGTGTGTGTGTGTATGTGTGTGTGTGTGTGTGTGTGTGTGTGTGTGTGTGTGTGTGTGTGTGTGTGTGTGTGTGTGTGTGTGTGTCAGACTGTGCCAGAGAGAGAGATTTTAGAGGTAACAGAGGTAAGAAAGAGTGGATAATTAGATTTTAAATAGAAAGTAAATTAATTATCCATCACTTGAATTAGCCTGTCAGGACTTCACTGCTTCTTCACTTCCACCTTGCCTCTCATTCCTCCTTCCATCTCCCCATTTACTTCCCCTTCCAATTACTTTTCCTTTCATCCCTCCCTTCCCTTCCGTTCTGTCTCATTCGCACATATTAAGAAGACGATACAGAGTAAAATCTTTCTTTTCGTTACACGGTCGATTTCAGATGATAACGTTTTCCTTAACAAAAGAAACTAACGAGTATATTCATACGATGATTAAACAGCGTACCAATATATATTTTCTATTTGTTACTTTGAAAATTGTATTACATTGTCATGATCAGTTTACTTATGGGAAGGTCATGAAATATAGATTAATCTTTGACAATAACAAAAAAAACCTAAGGATAAATTGACGATATATTTCAAGAAAGACAAATCAAAAATATTTTCCGATCTAATCTTATTTCTTTGTGGGCAGTTCCTATAGTTTATAGCACTGTCGTCATTTACACGCAAAAAAAAAAAAAAAAATCGATGTTTAAGCTAGAAATGAGAGAAAATGTGTAAGAGTTGCATGGCAGTCATCCTAAAGGCAAGCAGAGATCAGCAAACGTTAATAGCACTTTTATCATGGATGTCATTACTTGATAACAGTCATCTATGAAGTCTTGTCATCCGGATTCTGTCCCCATCAACAATATCCATTTTTTTATTTTCCCTCCCGCAATCGTCTTAACATTACAATTTACCTGAATAAAGTTTTCCCGGCTTCCGTTGCTGCCTCCTCCTGTTTGGCTGTGTCGCTCTCCACCAGTAGCAATCGCAAAGAATCCAGAACGGGGAGGGGTTATTGTTTTTTTTTCTGTTTTATGAGATAAAACTAAAGTTTTATTCTTGCAGAGATAAATTCGTTCCTTCTAAATTATTAAATAATTTGTATACAAATAAAATGTAAATTTTGAAAAGAAATCTTAAATATGAATACATTTTAATTATATAAAAAAAAAATACTGAAAGCGAACACAATCACTGCTCTTGTTTGATAAATTAGTGGTTACATAAGGAAAATGCATTATACATGTGAGAGTTTCTCGCATTAAATCGGGTTAAATTGTTTGGATTTATTTTATTTATTTATCTTTTCAACTAGGTTGCACTTACTATACCTTTCTCTATCAGTCCTTCCTTCCTCACTTGCCAGGTGGACAACAACATGCACGGAGAGAAACTGACCTCATCTCAGTGCATGACAATTGCATCCCCCTTCCCATTAAGAGTGAAATCACTTAAAGTCAGTTGCATCAACCTCCCCGCCCCCATGAACACTGTAAACATAACAGGAAAGGATTGTCTGAAAGTACTACAAAAGGTAACACATTGTATTACTGAAAACGATTATGATTCCAGCTCTGGAGAGCTCGTCACAACTTAATACAGAGCACGATCCTGTGCTTATTAATATTAATAATAATAATAATAATAATAATAATAATAATAATAATAATAATAATAATAATAATAATAATAATGATAATAATAATAAAAATAATAATGATAATAATAATAATAATACTAACAATAATAATAATAATAATAAAAAAAATAAATAAATAAATAAAAAAAAAAAAAAAATAATAATAATAATAATAATAATAATAATAATAATAAATAAATAAATAAATAAATAAATAAAATATACAATTTCTTTTATTTTCTTCACTTGTACATTGCATGAAGTATGTGATGCAATGGAGTACAAGAAGACTTTTCTCTTTCATGAGCAAGACCCCTTTTTGTATATATATATATATATATATATATATATATATATATATATATATATATATATATATATATATATATATATATATATATATATATATATATATATAATGCAATGGAACCAAAGCTGATTATTATATTGATGTTAGACATTTAAAACTTGTAATAGAGATGGACATAATTATATACTGATATAATACATAAAGCATCAAGAGGTATGGAGCGAATGTTGTCCCACAGAGCTGCAAACAGGCCAAAAAAGCTGTAACCACAATTGTAAGTACTCCAATTCTTCCAACGAGACGTCTACTTGGTAGAGCTATTCTTCAAATGCTTGCGATTTTTTTTTTTTTTTTATGTAGGAGGTCAAGGGCAACAAAACCAATAGAAAAGACCGACCGAGGTGCCGGACCCTGAACAAAATCGAAAGCGGTAATAAAAAAATTACAGTATAAGTATTTTGAAACCTTTCTCTTGAAAGAGTTCATGACATAGGAAGGTAGAAATGCAGAAGCAGGCAGGTAGTTCCATAGTTTACCAGAGAAAGGGATGAATGATTGAGAATACTAGTTAACTCTTGTATTAGAAACGTGGACAGAATAAGGATAAGAGAAAGAAGAAAGTCTTGTGCAGTGAGGCTACGGGAGGAGGGGAGGCATGCAACTAACAAAATCAGAAGATAGCAAGAGATAGCAAGAGATGCAACATTGCGGCGATAAGAAAGAGGCTGAAGACAGTCAGTTAGAGGAGAGGAATTGATAAGATGAAAAGCTTTTGGTTCCCTCTCCCTTCCTAAGAGAACGGTATGAGTGGAAATCCCCTCCTCCCCGCCATACATGTGAAGCATACTCCACAGAAGGACTTCACAGAGTTAGCAGCTGGGGTTGGGGGTGGGTGAGAAAAACTGGCGGAGACGACTCAGAACACCTAACTTTATAGAAGCTGTTTTAGCTAGAAATGAGATGTGAGGTTTCCAGTTTAGATTATATGCAAAGGACAGACCAAGGATGTTCAGTGTAGAGGAGTGGGACAGCTGAGTGTCATTAAGAAAGGATAGTTGTCTGGAGGATAGTGTCGAGTTGATAGATGGAGGAACTGAGTTTTCGAGGAACTGAATAATTCAAAGATTCCTCTGCCCCAATCAGAAATTTTAGGGAGATCCGAAGTCAGGCTTCCCTGCGTGAACTGTTTGGATCCTGAAGGGTTGGACGTATACGAGAAGACATGAAAAAGTGCATGTACGAGTGGATAGGAAAACAAGTTTGATTTAGAAGATCAGTGATGAATAATAGGAAGAAAAAAGATAACAGGACAGAACCCTGAAGAACACCACTTTTAATAGATTTAGGAGAGGAACAGTGATCGTCTACCAAAGCAACAATAAAACGGTTAGAAGGGAAAATTAAGATGAAGTTACAGAGAGAGAGAAGGATATAAGCCATAGCAGGGTAGTTTGGAAATCAAAACTTTGTGCCAGATTCTGTCAAAAGCTTTTGATATATCTAAGGACATACTCAGTAAAGAAAGCCAGAAGATGACTAGTAGAGCGGCTTTAACCGAACCCTTACCGGTGATCAGATATAAGGTTGTGAAGTGATAGATGTTTAAGAATCTTCCTGTTTAGGAGAGATTAAAAAAGATGTTTGAGAATATTTAAAAGTTTGACTAGGCAAGGTGCAAGAACGGAGGCAGTTTCGGAGAACAATAGGAGGGACCCCATTAGGTACATATGCCTTCCAAGGATTAGGCCAGCAAGGGCACGGGAAACATCACTGCGAAGGATCTTAATGAGTAAGGTGAAGTAGTCTGAGGGTGGAGGAGAGGGAGGAACAAGCCCTGAATCATCCAAGTTAGAGTTTTTAACAAAGACTTGAGCGAAGAGTTCAGCTTTAGATATAGATGAGATGGGAGTGGTGCCATCAGGTTGAAATAAAGGAGGGAAAGATGGAGCAAAGTTATTGAAGATGTTTTTGGCTAGGTGCCAGAAATCACGAGGGGACTTACATCTTGAAAGGTTTTAACACTTTCTATTAATGAAAGAGCTTTTGGCTAGTTGGAGAACAAACTTAGCATGATTCCGGGCAAAAATATAAAGCACATGAGATTCAGGTGATGGAAGGCTCAAGTACCTTTCTTGGGCCACCTCTCTATCATGTATAGCACGAGAATAAGCTGTGTTAAACCAAGGTTTGGAAGGTTTAGGTTGAGAGAGTGAGGAATGTACGTCTCCATGGCAGACCTCTGTTAGGCACTCAGCACAGAGATGGGTCTCTGGCAAGGAAGCAGTAGTCATTCCATGGAAAATCAGTATAATACCTTCTCAGGTCACCCCCCCAATTAGCAAAGGCAAAATGCCAGAGGCTCCTTCGCTTTGGTAGATCCTGAAGAGGGATTAAAGTGATAGGACAAAATACATATATGATATTATGATCGGAGGAGCACAACGTAGAAGATAGGGTGACAGCATAAGCAGAATGATAAGAGGTTAGGAAAAGGTAAAGAATATTAGGCATATTTGTAAGACGGCTAGGAATACGAGTAGGGTGTTGCAGCAGTTGCTTTAGGTCGTGAAGAATAGTAAAGTTAAAGGCTAGTTCACCAGGATTATCAGTGAAAGCTAAAGTTGGTGGTGAGGATTCAAGTCTTCAAGAATGAAGATCTCCTCAAAAGGGAAACTGAGAATGTGCTCCACTTTGGAATTTGAGTAGTCAAAAAAATTATTATAGTCAGAGGAGTTAGGTGAGAGGTGTACAACACAGAGAAGTTTGCAAGTGACTCTGTAGTCGTAACCAGATGATGGAAAATTCGAAAGATTCAAGAGCGTGGGGACGAGAGCAAGTTAAGTCATTGCGCACATAGATGCATCATCCAGCTTTGGATTGAAAATAGATATGGAGAAAGTAGGAGGGAACAGAAAACGGGCTACTGTCAATTGCCTCAGACACCTGCCTTTCAGCGAGGAAAAGAAGATGAGGTTTAGTTGAGGAAAGATGGTATTCTACAGACTGAAAATTAGATCTAAGACCACGAATGTTGCAGAAGTTATGAAGAAAAAATTGAGAGGGGTGTCAAGACATATAGTGTCGATAACAGAAGAGCAGTCTGACCTGGTGACATTTTTCGTCTCCTCCCAAGATGGGGACCCCGAAGATATTGTTGGAGTTGCCATATTAACTTAGAATATTGAGTGAAGGGTGTGTGTGTAATTAGGTGCATGTAGTTTTGTGTGAAGAAAGGGAGTTGTCTTTAGTGGGTAGTCTGTGACTTGTGTTGTGAGACACAAATGGAAAGGTTCAGTGAGGTCACTGCTGGGTTAATGATAAGTTCACAGCACTCCAGATACAGTGCTTCAGACCTCACTAGGAGTAATTTATCTTTTCGGCAGGATTTAAAATAATGTATGTACAATTCACGGGATACTGATACCATAATTCTAATGGAATGGTACTTCATATAGGATGTACTTCACAACTATAATCTAACTATGAACGTATAAAAGACGGTGAGAGGATTAGTCAGTATTTTATGAAAACACATGTCCTGAGAGGAACATTTTCATGTACTCGCATGGTGTTTAGGGATAAAGAAAATATAAAACAGAAAAAAATAAATAAAATCATGATTTAATTTAAAATTAAGACTAAGCAAAAAAAAAAAGGTTATTATGGCTTTATATAAATATATATATATATATATATATATATATATATATATATATATATATATATATATATATATATATATATATATATATATATATATATATATATATATATATATATATATATATATATATATATATAGATAGATAGATAGATAGATAAATAGATAGATAGATAAATAGAGATAGATAGATAGATGACATGAACAGTGACAAATCAGGAATTCTTCATTTATTGAAGCTGGAACATTTCACCTTACGCAAAAGGCATCATCAGGATAAAAAAAAAAAAAAAATATATATATATATATATATATATATATATATATATATATATATATATATATATATATATATATATATATATATATATATATATATATATATATATATATATATATATATATATATATATATATATATATATATATATATATATATATATATATATATATATATATATATATATATATATATATATATATATATATATATATATATATGCACACACACATACACACACACACACAGGCAAACACACACACACACACACACACACACTTTATCTTGCCATGGAGGGTTTCTCTCTCTCTCTCTCTCTCTCTCTCTCTCTCTCTCTCTCTCTCTCTCTCTCTCTCTCTCTCTCTCTCTCTCTCTCTCTCTCTCTCTCTCACACACACACACACACACACACACACACACGCACACCCACACACACACAGACACACCTTATCTTTCCATGGAGGGTTTCTCTCTCTCTCTCTCTCTCTCTCTCTCTCTCTCTCTCTCTCTCTCTCTCTCTCTCTCTCTCTCTCTCTCTCTCTCTCTCTCTCTCTCTCACACACACACACACACACACACACACACACACACACACACACAGACATGCGCGCGCGCTCGCTCGCTCTCTCGCAGACGCACACAGGTAGATAAATGTTCGTATATGGAAAACAAAGATAAGCGAATAAATATAATGTCTTAACATGCATGACATGAATGATTCAGATATGCTGATTTGTGGCATAAACGTTGAGCAGTCACCATGAAAAAAAATATATAGCACGGTGAAATATCATGTTAACAATTTTATGTGATATATCCAGGAAAGAATAACACATCAACATAATAAAAAAAAATAATAAATAAATAAATAAATATATATATATATATATATATATATATATATATATATATATATATATATATATATATATATATATATATATATATATATATATATAAAACATCACTGCGTAAAAATGTTGCCTATAAGGAGGAGGCAGTACATAAGGAGGAGGCAGTAGACACCTGCCGAAACGATAATTACTCCCAGTGAGGTCTAAAGCACTAGTCAGGGGGTGCTGTGAACTTATTATTAAACCCAGCTGTGACCTCCCTGAACGTTTCCTTTTGTGTCTCACAACACAAGGGGGCAGTCACACCCTGCCCTCTAAAGACAGCTCTCTTCCTCCACACAAAACTACAAGCACCTAATAACACACACACACTTCACTCAAAAATTTTTAAATCATCATGGCGATTCCTACACCAGCCTCGGAGTCCCCATCTGGGGAAGTGTCCATAAATGTCCCCAGGTCGGACTGCCTTTCTGTCGACGATCATAAGTGTCTTGACACCCCCCCTCAACTTTTTCTTCATTAACTTCTGCAACATTCGCGGTCTAAGATCTAATTTTCAATCTGTAGAACACCACCTCTCCTCTTCTAAACCTCATCTTCTTTTCCTCACTGAAACTCAGGTGTCTGAGGCAACTGACTGTAGCCCCTTTTCTGTTCCCTCCTACTTTCTTTATCCTCATTTTCGATCCAAAGCTAGATGCTGCGTTTATGTGCGCAATGACTTAACCTGCTCTCGTGCCCACGCTCTTGAATCTTCAGAGTTTTCCACCATCTGGCTACGACTACAGAGTCACTCTCATACTAAATTTATCTATGCTGTATACCTCTCACCTAACTCTTCTGACTATAAGAAATTATTTGACTACTTAACTTCTAAAGTGGAGCACATTCTGACCCTCTTCCCTTTCGCAGAGATCTCCATTCTTGGAGACTTCAATGTTCACCACCAGCTTTGGCTTTCCTCTCCCTTCACTGACCATCCTGGTGAACTAGCCTACAACTTTGCCGTCCTCCATGACCTAGAGAGCAATTGGTGCAACACCCTACTCGTATTCCTGACCGTCTTGGAGATACGCCCAACATTCTTGACCTTTTCCTGACCTCTAATCCTTCTGCTTATGCTGTCACCCTTTCTTCTCCGTTGGGCTCCTCTGATCACAATATCATATCTTTATCTTCTCCTAATGCTCCAATCTCTCCTCAGGATCCCCCTAAGCAAAGGTGCCTCTGGCGTTTTGCCTCTGCTAGTTGGGGGAACCTGAGGACGTATTTTGCTGATTTTCCTTGGAATGACTACTGCTTCCGTGTCAGAGACCTGTTTTTTGTGTGTTGAACGCATAACAGAGGTAATAGTTTCTGGCATGGAGGCGTACATTCCTCACTCTTTCTTCGTCCTAAACCTTCTAAACCTTGGTTTAACACAGCTTGTTCTCGTGCTATACATGATAGAGAGGTGGCCCACAAAAGGTACTTAAGCCTTCCATCACCAGAATCTCATGCACTTTATATTTCTGCCCGGAACCATGCCAAGTCTGTTCTCCAACTAGCCAAAAACTCCTGCATTAACAGAAAATGTCAAAACCTTTCAAGATCTAACTCCCCTCTGGCATCTAGCCAAAAATATCTCCAATAACTTTGCTTCTTCTTCTTTCCCTCCTCTATTTCAACCAGATGGCACCACTGCTATCACATCTATTTCTAAAGCTGAACTCTTCCCTTCAGGAGGTAAACATATCACGCAGGGAAGCCACAGAACGCTTGACTTCTGATCTTTCTAAAATTTCTGATTGGGGCAGAGCAAACTTGGTATTGTTCAATGCCTCAAAAACTCAATTCCTCCATCTATCAACTCGACACAACCTTCCAGACAACTATCCCCTCTTCTTCAATGACACTCAACTGTCCCCCTCTTCTACACTGAACATCCTCGGTCTGTCCTTTACTTATAATCTGAACTGGAAACTTCACATCTCATCTCTAGCTAAAACAGCTTCTATGAAGTTAGGTGTTCTGAGACGTCTCCGCCAGTTTTTCTCACCCCCCAGCTGCTAACTCTGTACAAGGGCCTTATCCGTCCATGTATGGAGTATGCTTCACATGTCTGGGGGGGTTTCCACTCATACTGCTCTATTAGACAGAGTGGAATCAAAAGCTTTTCTTCTCATCGAATCCTCTCCTCTAACTGACTGTCGTCAGACTCTCTCTCACCGCCGCAATGTTGCATATCTAGCTGTCTTTTACCGCTATTTTCATGCTAACTGCTCTTCTGATCTTGCTAACTGCATGCCTCCCTTCCTTCCGCGGCCTCGCTGCCCAAGACTTTCTTCTTTCTTTCACCCCTATTCTGTCCACCTCTCTAACGCAAGAGTTAACCAGTATTCTCAATCATTCATCCCTTTCTCTGGTAAACTTTGGAACTCCCTGCCTGCTTCTGTATTTTCACCTTCCTATGACTTGAATTCCTTCGAGAGGGAGGTTTCAAGACACTTATTCATCAATTTTTGACCACTGCTTTGACCCTTTTATGGGACCTGCATTTCAGTGGGCATATTTTTTATTGTTTTTTTGTTGTTCTTGGTCAGTGTCCTTCCTACATAAAAAGAAAAAAAAAAAGACACCATAAGGAAACGAAAAGAAAAGAGTACATAAAATATTGCGCATAAACCAATGTGTTAATTCACAAATCCAGGAAAGAAAGGAATATTAAGTCAATGAAAATATATATATATATTTTTTTTGAAATATTATAATGCATAGCAAGCAATTAGAAAAAAAAATAATAAAGGAATCTAATAAAAATACAACTCAGACTTATCATCTCTTCTCCTTCCGTCCACCCTCTCTCTCTCTCTCTCTCTCTCTCTCTCTCTCTCTCTCTCTCTCTCTCTCTCTCTCTCTCTCTCTCTGTTTCTTGCTGTCATTATTATTTCTTTGTCGAAATCACGCTGACATTTATTTTTTTCTTATTTATTTATTTTTTAAATGATCCACTTTTGTTATAGTTCTTTATCATTATCGCAGCCCCAATCACCACCACCATGACGACCAGCATTGTATATCCATCATCTTTTCTTGTTCTTTAGGCCAGTTTTTGGAATTTTTATTTTTTGGTCATATTTATAGTTATTGAACTAAACTGAACTAAATATTCCATGAGTGCATCACTCAAAATCACCTTTATCTTGCAAAATATATAAAAATGTGTTAGTTTGTATTATGTTTGATGTAATATTCTCTCTCTCTCTCTCTCTCTCTCTCTCTCTCTCTCTCTCTCTCTCTCTCTCTCTCTCTCTCTCTCTCTCTCTCTCTCTCTCTCTCTCTCTCTCTCTCTCTCTCTCTCTCTCTCTCTCTCTCTCTCCTCAAACCTTCTCTTTTTCATTTCACTATCTCACTTTTACATGACACAACTCGAACATGAGATGAGAGAAAGAGGAGAAAGTGAAGGAAGGAGATGGAAACAGGGAAACACTTTGTCATCTTCATCATGATAGATGATTGCTTGAAGCACATGATTTGTCATACAGAATTATGACACATTGCCTTCTATGCTTAGTATCACCGTTGTTGTTTTTGTTGTTATTGTTATTGTTATTTATTGTCAATTGCTTATATTACTGTTATTTATAATCATTACCGTAATACTTGTTACTTATTTGAAAAATTAATCTCCATTCATATATATATATATATATATATATATATATATATATATATATATATATATATATATATATATATATATATATATATATATATATATATATATATATATAGACACACAGACACACACACACACACACACACACACACGCACAGAAAGAGAGTCAACGGAAGCATAAAGATAGCTGTTGAATCTCTCTCTCTCTCTCTCTCTCTCTCTCTCTCTCTCTCTCTCTCTCTCTCTCTCTCTCTCTCTCTCTCTCTCTCTCTCTCTCTCTCTCTCTCAGTAAGGGAATAGAAGGAAATATATGATTGTTTCTTATCGGTTTAGAAATTACAAATAAATCAATAAATTTTTCCTCCAATTTTTCTTCACCTGACATTTTCTTTTGTAAGAGTGGGTGGGGGATGGGGATTGACTTGTAATTAGCAAAAAATCAAAAGAGAAGTTAAAGTGAACGTAACTATAGAACATAGCGCAATATATAGAACATTATCAGAAAGAGAGAGAGAGAGAGAGAGAGAGAGAGAGAGAGAGAGAGAGAGAGAGAGAGAGAGAGAGAGAGAGAGAGAGAGAGAGAGAGAGAGAGAGAGAGAGAGAGAGAGAGGGGGGGGGGCTAGACATTGAGTTACATGAGATTAGTTGTTAAGACGAAATGCTTTTTATTTTACAGTGTTTAAGATTTTGATTCCATGTTCAAAAGAGCAGTATGAGTGAAAATTCTCTCCCACACCTATACATATGAAGTATACTCCGTAAGGTCTCTGTACAGTGTAGAGTCAGCAGTTGGAAGAAATAGGAAAAAAAAAACATCGGAGACGGCTCAAAACACTTAACTTGATAGAAAGTGTTTTAATGAAAAACGAGATGTGAAGTTTTTAGTTTAGATTATTACAAGCCGAGAAAGTTAAGTGTAAAAGAGAGGTATAATTCCATGTTATTAAAGAAGAGGAAATAATTGTTTAAAAGATTAATCCACTACCACGAAAACAGAGTTCCTTTATCTAACTACTTAATACAATATTTTCCCTCACATCTCTTCTTTTGTTAAAACAACTTCCATAATAATAGGTATTCTGTGTCTCATTTCTCAATACTTTTCTCCTCCCGGTCGCTTACTCTGTACACGGGCCTAATCAATCCATATATGAAACATTGATTCCTTATACGGGGAAGTTCAATTCAGACATCTCTCTTAAAAAAAAACGGTGGAGTCAAAATCAGTTTCGTTTCATTAATTTTTCTTCTCTAATAGACTACCTTGATTCTCTCAATCATTAATGCAATTTTACATCTGTTTCTATCTTCTACTGCAATTTCCACGCTTACTACTCTACCGAACTTGTTAAGTGCATACCTCTCCCCGTCCTGCAGCATCCCTACACAAGACTATTTAATCTTATCCCTGTGCTGTCAATCAATATCATCACTCTTTCATCCGTTTTACTGGTGGACTCTGGAACTCCATTTCTTCTTCTGTATTTCTTTCTGCCCCCGAGCTGGGCTATTTCAAAACAGGGCTGTTAGGATAGCTTAAAAACTAAAATAAAATATCGACTTGATTCTTTTTTTTTTTTTTTTATTAATTTATCTTATTTATTTATTTATTTATCTTATTTTTTTTATTTTTTTTACGTATTGTATTTGATTTGACTCCTTGACATTAAAAAAAAAATGTAGAGTAAATATAAAGTTGGAAAGGAAGACTTAGACACGAAAGGATACCCGTTAAAAGCAAGATTAATGGCCATACACACACACACACACACACATACACACGCACACACACACACACATACTCGTACACACACACACACACACACACACACACACACACACACACCGAAAGAGAGAGAGAGAGAGAGAGAGAGAGAGAGAGAGAGAGAGAGAGAGAGAGAGAGAGAGAGAGAGAGAGAGAGAGAGAGAGAGAGAGAGAGAGAGAGAGAGAGAGAGAGAGATAATAAAATTCAACAAAGTCTATTTATTGAAGTTTGATTGTTGCGGCTAGAATAATAAAAAGGACAAAAGGGAAATGGAGAAGAAAGAAGTGAAGAAAACATATAATAAAGGAAAATATGTGGCCAGAGATAAACTGATATATGAAAAGAGGAAGGATGTAGTAGGAAGCTTGGACATGAAGCTATTCTCATGAAGGGTTAGAGAGAGAGAGAGAGAGAGAGAGAGAGAGAGAGAGAGAGAGAGAGAGAGAGAGAGAGAGAGAGAGAGCATGAATCTGTTGGTGACATATCGTTTGTCAGATCTGTAAAAGGTATAAGCTATAAAAAAAAAATATATATATATATATATATATATATATATATATATATATATATATATATATATATATATATATATATATATATATATATATATATATATATATATATATATATCGGCATATATAAACGATATATTGCTCACACTTTTCAAGATTTTTACATTATCGTTATTATTATTATTATTATTATTATTATTATTATTATTATTATTATTATTATTATTATCATTATTATTATCATTATTATTATTAATATTATTATTATTATTATTATTATTATTATTATTATCATTATTATTATCACCATCATTATCACCATCGTCATCATCATCATCATCATTATTGTCATCAGTACTGTTATCAGTATAGTTCTTTTATTACTTAACATTCAGTTATCGCGAAACTTATCTTTATCGTATAGAAACATAAGAGAAGGTATTAGTAGCATGTAGCTCCACATGTGGCAGTAACTCCAGTCATCCAACATTACCAGTCTGAACAATAAGTATACAACAAATAAATAAATTAATTAATTAAACAAAATAATTACACACATGCTATCGTTCCTTAACATTATCTAGTAATGATCAGATTAACGATGAGAAGAAATAACATAAACTCATGACATCAGTAATACTCGTACATTACAGCACACTCTTAATCTACCTCTTGTCGTTCTTCCATTTGTTTGCCTTCCTTCCGTTCTTCTTCCTTTCTTTCTTGCTTTCCTTTTTCTTTCCTTCATTCCTTTCTTCCTTCCTTCCCTCCTCCTTTCCTTCCTTTCTTCCTTCCATCCCTTCTTCCCTCTCTAATTCTTTTCATTTTATTTATTTTTTTTCGACTATATTGATTTTACAGCAAACCTTATTTTTACCTTGGCCTTTTCTTCACCTCTTTTCACTTTATTTTCTTCTTTCCTTCTTTCTTACTTTTTTCTTTCTTTTTTTCTTTCTTTTCTTCCATCCTCCCTCCCTCCCTTCCTTCCTCTATCTCTCATCTGTAGGAAAGTTTCTTTCATCGTCGTCTCCCCCTAAAATTCGCAATTTCGTTTTCTTTCTCTCCCTCTCTTCTTCTGCCCTAATTTATCCACCATATTCATTTTTTTTAATCTAGATGTTCTTTTGAATCTCTTTTCACTACCTTCTAGCCTCTCCTCTTCTCTTTCCTCTTCCTCTTTCACCTTCCATGGTTCTTTTCTATATGTTCATCTCATGCCAGTTATTCCTCAGGTTTTATTTTTCATTATTTTCTTTATCTTTGTGTACTTATGTATCATTACCTATTTAACCCATCTCATTCCCCTTTTTTTTCTTCATCTCCATTTGGTTTTTATTAGTCTTTTACTTAGCCCCCTAATGCTTGATATTTTTTCTTCCTCTTTTCTTCTTATTATTACACTATGAGACATGATTTCTGTCTTTGACAAGCAAGTGTTATTTTCCAACTCTTTTCGTTGCAAAACAATAGAAAATATCAATTATTCCTGCCAAATTTTGCTTTTGTTGTTTTTAGAGTGATTTTTTGTCCAAAAATAGCAAAATTTCACCATTTTTTCCATTAAAAAAATGCAAATAATAAAAAAATATTTCAAAACTTCTGAAACTAATCCTTAGAAATAAAAATTAACAGTTTTTCTTGATTTGTGTGAATACAACAAATCACTTTCACGTATGAACCCCCAAATTTAGACTCAGATTATGTTTTCATTGAAGGACCCTGTTATCTCTGTTCAAAGTTCATTATATCTTGGTGAAAGCGCTCCACTTGCTCCTCTGAATATGCTTCCATATTTTCATTGAAGCTGATGAGGTGAGCATTTAGGATATGGACCTTCAATGGCCTTCTGCAGTCCATCTCACCATAGCTTTTCACTAAAGCTTTAACCAGTTTTATTTAATTATCAGCCTTGTTGTCAAGAAAGCTCTGTACTCCTTTTCTGTGAGCTTCTGTAAAAATTCTGAACACTCCATAATATTCCTTATTTTTGGTTCAGTGGAAATACCAACTTTCACCTTTACCTCTAAAAGCTTAGGAAAGAAGTCTTGAAGATACTTGAAGACAGCATACTCCTTGTCAAGAGCTGTAACAAACTGTTTCATGAGACCCAGTTTGATGTGTAGTGGAGAAAAGAAAACCTTTTAAGGATTCACCAATGGCTCATGTCTGGTATTGTGTGGAGGTTCCCACTGTAGTGTCTGTTCTTGGACGCCAGTGCTTTCTCTGGTAATGTGCTGCTCTGTCTCTGATGTCCCAAAGGCAAAGAAAACGGATACTTGATATAACCTTGGAGTCCCATCAAAAAAGCCACCATCTTGAAGTCTCCAGTAACTTCCCAACCATACTTGTTGTAGTTTAAAGTTTCCAGTAGAAGCTTTACACTGTTGTAGTCCTCCTTAAGATGCACAGAATGAGCAACAGGCAGAGATGGATACTTGTTTCCACTGTGCAGAAGTACAGCTTCAGGCTTTTGGAAGAGCTGTCAATGAAGAGTCTCCATTCATATGCATTGCTAGCAATTATCATCAAACAAGCCTGATATATCAGTGCAGTAGCAAAGCCTGTCCTTTGCAAAGAAGCAGGAAAAATATTTGTGACTTTTTTTTGGGCTGGTCATTTGCACAGTGTCATCAAGTAAATCCCATTTCTTCAGCCTTGAAATCAAAAGCTCACCATTTGACTTTATCAAACCAAGATCTCTGATGAGGTCATTGAGGTCTCTTTGCTTTGGGTAGTAAGGATTCCTCCCAACTAGAACTGTATCTGTGATATAACAGTCACAGTCTTCCTCTTTGTTAAGCTCATCTTCTGAATTGCTGCTTTCTTCTGATAGTTGACTTCTTTATGGAGGAGCTGGTACAGGAAGATCAGCACTTTGTGGTACTGGTGCAATGAAAGATGGAATGTCTGGCTAGAAAACAAAAAGCTCATTTTTCCCAGATCGGCGCTTGGAAGGATCCACCATGCAGAAAAAAGCAGTCAGCTGAGTGATCAGTAGGTTCAAACCGTATTCTAGGTATAGCAAATTTCATGACTCTGGTTTCCTCTCTATACCATCCAGTAAAAGAACCACAGTTTGAGTTTCTGTTAAACTTTTTTTATTTTTATCCTTAATTCTCAATTGGATTTTACTCTTGAAAAACTAACAGCTATTTTATCTTCTAGTGTTCTCTTACAATGCTCATAAGCACACTGAGGTGCCCAGGTTTTGTCTTGGTCCCCAACTGGCACAGCAAAATATGCTTTGTAAGCTTCATATATTTTTCCAGATCCTGTCACAGAGAACTTCTTTGCTCTTGTTTTGATGAACTGACCACATATGAAGCAGAATGCATCTTGAGAATGATTGCAGCCTCTTTACGCTATTTCACTTCTTGTGATGTGTCTTATCAGGTAGTCAAAGCAGAACTGATTGGTGGTCTGCAAGCCCCTACTTTTATATTGTCAAGCAGTACTCTGGAATATTTTTAGTGTTTCTAGAATGTGTTTCAGAATGTTCTCAATCTTGCTAGAATATTATTGAAGCTACTTTAGAATATTCTGAATCATTCTAGAAAATTCTTGTGATTTCTAGAAAATTCTTGATACTTCTACATATTTCTACTGTATTCTAGAAATTACTAGAATAGAATAGAATAGAATGTTCTAAAATGTTCTAGAAACTTCTAAAAGAGTCTGGTAGAACATTCTGGAAGACTTGAGAAGATTTCTGAAATGTAAGCAAATTCTTCTAAATATGATTATTTCCTTGCTAGATCTGATCAGTTCAAGAATGATCTTATTAAAATAAAAAATCTTTAGAACACCTTATATTTTTTTTTTACATTGTTTTAATTTATTTGCAACATTTCAAAAAGCTAATAATTAGATAAGCAATTAAGATTTTGCAAAGGTCTTTACCTGACATGAAAACCAATAGTAACCCATACTATAATGAAATAAGGCAAAAATGTATATTAATTGTTCTAACCACAAAAGCAAAGTTTTAGGATCATAATAACTTTTTTTCTATTTTCTTTAGATAGAAATAACTGGAAAATTATGGTTTGGGGCCAAGGATAAGAAAAACGTGAAAGTTTCCTCTCTCTCTCTCTCTCTCTCTCTCTCTCTCTCTCTCTCTTTCTCTCTCTCTCTCTCTCTCTCTCTCTCTCTCTCTCTTAGACATGTCTTTAGAAAACCAAGAATAAAAGAAAGAATAGGAAAAAAAATGTTGGATGCTGGTTGTAATGCATTACTCAACATATCGCTAAAACACACACACACACACACACACACACACACACATACACACACATTATTGATTGATGCATTGTGAACATTTCCGTAAAAAAAAAATAAATAAAAATAAGTAAAGCCTAACTAAAATCAGTGCACAGTTTTTGTGCTGAATATTCACTTTTATATTCTGTGGTATTAAATGTGAAAATCAAGAGAAAAAGTAACAAAATGAAAAAGAAATAGCTAAACCAAATATATTTTTTTTATTTTCATAATTAATAATGATACAATGGAAATAAATATTATATATATATATATATATATATATATATATATATATATATATATATATATATATATATATATATATATATATATATATATATATATATATATATATATATATATATATATATATATATATATATATATATATATATATATATATATATATATATATTTTTTTTTTTATTTATTTATTTATTTATTTATTTTATTTATTTATTTTTTTAATGTAGGATGGACACTGGCCAAGGGCAACAAAAATACAATAAAAGAATATGCTCATTGAAATGCCAGTCTCATAAAAGAATCAAAGCAATGCTCAAAAATTGATATATAAGTGTCTTGAAACCTCCCTCTTGAAGGAATTCAAGTCATAGGAAGGTGAAAATACAGAAGCAGGCAGGGAGTTCCAAAGTATACCAGAGAAAGGGATGAATGATTGAGAATACTGGTAAACTCTTGCGTTATAGAGGTGGATAGAACAGGGGTGAGAGAAAGAAGAAAGTCTTGTGCAGCGAGGCCGCGGAAGGAGAGGAGGTATGCAGTTAGCAAGATCAGAAGAGCAGTTAGCATGAAAATAGCGGTAGAAAACAGCTAGATATATAACATTGCGGCGGTGAGAGAGAGGCTGAAGACAGTCAGTTAGAGGAGAGGAGTTGATGAGACGAAAAGTTTTTGATTCCACCCCGTCTAGAAGAGCAGTATAAGTGGAAACCCCCCAGACATGTGAAGCATACTCCATTCATGGATGGATAAGGCCCTTGTACAGAGTTAGCAGGGGGGGGGGGAGGTGAGAAAAACTGGCGGAGACTCAGAACACCTAACTTCATAGAAGCTGTTTTAGCTAGAGATGAGGTATAAAGTTTCCAGTTCAGATTTTAAGTAGAGGACAGACCGAGGATGTTCAGTGTAGAAGAGGGGGACAGTTGAGTGTCATTGAAGAAGAGGGGATAGTTGTCTGGATGGTTGTGTCGAGTTGATAGATGGAGGAATTGAGTTTTTGAAGCACTGAACAATACCAAGTTTGCTCTGCCCCAATCAGAAATTTTAGAAAGATCAGAAGTCAAGCGTTTTGTGGCTTCCCTGCACCAAATGTTTACCTCATGAAGGGTTGGACGTCTATGAAAAGACGTGGAAAAGTGCAGGGTGGTATTATCAGCATAGGAGTGGATAGGACAAGTTTGGTTTAGAAGATCATTAATGAATAATAAGAAGAGAGTGGGTGACAGGACAGAACCCTGAGGAACACCACTGTTAATAGATTTAGGAGAAGAACAGTGACCGTCTACCACAGCAGCAATAGAACGGTCAGAAAGGAAACTTGAGATGAAGTTACAGAGAGAAGGATAGAAACCGTAGGAGGGTAGTTTGGAAATCAAAGCTTTGTGCCAGACTCTATCGAAAGCTTTTGATATGTCCAAGGCAACAGCAAAAGTTTCACCAAAATCTCTAAAAGAGGATGACCAAGTCTCAGTAAGGAAAGCTGGAAGATCACCAGGAGAGCGGCCTTGACGGAACCCATACTGGCGATCAGATAGAAGGTTGTGAAGTGATAGATGTTTAAGAATCTTCCTGTTGAGGATAGATTCAAAAACTTTAGATAGGCAAGAAATTAAAGCAGTAGGACGGTAGTTTGAGGGATTAGAACGGTCACCCTTTTTAGGAACAGGTTGAATGTAGGCAAACTTCCAGCAAGAAGGAAAGGTAGATGTTGACAGACAGAGCTGAAAGAGTTTGACTAAGCAAGGTGCAAGCACGGAGGCACAGTTTCGGAGAACAATAGGAGGGACCCCATCAGGTCCATAAGCCTTCCGAGGGTTTAGGCCAGCGAGGGCATGGAAAACATCATTGCGAAGAATTTTAATACGTGGCATGAAGTTGTCAGAGGGTAGAAGAGAGGGAGGAACAAGCCCAGAATCGTCCAAGGTAGAGTTTTAGCAAAGGTTTGAGGGAAGAGTTCAGCTTTAGAAATAGATGTGATAGCAGTGGTGCCATCTGGTTGAAATAGAGGAAGGAAAGAAGAAGAAGCAAAGTTATTGGAGATATTTTTGGCTAGATGCCAGAAGGGAGTTAGATCTTGAAAGGTTTTGACATTTTCTATTAATGAATGAGTTTTTGGCTAGTTTGAGAATAGACTTGGCATGGCCTTTTGACTTGGCATGACCTTTTGTGGGCCACCTCTCTATCATGTATATCACGAGAACAAGCTGTGTTAAACCAAGGTTTAGAAGGTTTAGGACGAGAAAAAGAGTGAGGAATGTACGCCTTTATGCCAGATACTATCACCTCTGTTATGCGCTCAGCACACAAAGACGGGTCTCTGACACGGAAGCAGTAGTCATTCCAAGGAAAATCAGCAAAATACCTCCTCAGGTCCCCCCAACTAGCAGAGGCAAAACGCCAGAGGCACCTTCGCTTAGGAGGATCCTGAGGAGGGATTGGAGCGATAGGACAAGATAAAGATATGAGATTGTGATCAGAGGAGCCCAACGGAGAAGAAAGGGTGACAGCATAAGCAGAAGGATTAGAGGTCAGGAAAAGGTCAAGAATGTTGGGCGTATCTCCAAGACGGTCAGGAATACGAATAGGGTGTTGCACCAATTGCTCTAGATCATGGAGGATGGCAAAGTTGTAGGCTAGTTCACCAGGATGGTCAGTGAAGGGAGAAGAAAGCGAAAGCTGGTGGTGAACATCGAAATCTCCAAGAATGGAGATTTCTGCAAAAGGGAAGAGGGGCAGAATGTGCTCCACTTTGGAAGTTAAGTAGTCAAATAATTTCTTATAGTCAGAGCAGTTAGGTGAGAGGTATACAGCACAGATAAATTTAGTATGAGAGTGACTCTGTAGTCGTAGCCAGATGGTGGAAAACTCGAAATATTCAAGAGTGTGGGCACGAGAGCAGGTTAAGTCATTGCTCACATAAACGCAGCATCCAGCTTTAGATCGAAAATGAGGATAGAGAAAGTAGGAGGGAACAGAAAAGAAGCTACTGTCAGTTTTCCTCAGACACCTGAGTTTCAGTGAGGAAAAGAAGATGAGGTTTAGAAGAGGAGAGGTGGTGTTCTACAGATTGAAAATTAGATCTTAGACCGCGAATGTTGCAGAAGTTAATGAAGGAAAAGTTGAGGGGGGTGTCAAGAGACTTAGGGTCGTCGACAGAAAGGCAGTCCGACCTGGGGACATTTATGGTCCCCTCCCCAGATGGGAACTCCGAGGCTGGTGTAGGAGTCGCCATGATGATTTAAAAATTTTTGAGTGAAGGGTGTGTGTGTTATTAGGTGCTTGTAGTTTTGTGTGGAGGAAGAGAGTTGTCTTTAGAGGGCAGGTTGTGACTGCCCCCTTGTGTTGTGAGACACAAAGGGAAACCTTCAGTGAGATCTCAGCTGGGTTTAATGATAAGTTCACAGCACCCCCTGAACCGTGCTTTAGACCTCACTGGGAGTGAGGTGTATATATATATATATATATATATATATATATATATATATATATATATATATATATATATATATATATATATATATATATATATATATATATGTATATATGTATATATATATATATATATATATATATATATATATATATATATATATATATATATATATATATATATATATATATATTTTAATACAATATCACGCTTGTGTCACCCATCTGTAATTTGATGTCAGGAAGACAAAGTACCACTCTATTCTGCCAAAATAAAAGAATATTGTATTTTTCCATAATTTTCTGTTTAGATTTCATTGGAACTAGTATAATCATATTTATTTATATTAAACATTACCTTCGTATCACCACATACAACTTGCTTTCATGGATTACGAGGGGAATGGAAAGGACTGGAAATGGTGACAAAGAATGTCAGAGGTGATTTGTTTACACTACTGTACAGTAAGTACTAATAAAGGAGATATGACAGCTTAGTGGAAGGTTCCCCTTCCAAACTTTTAGAACATTACTTGGCAAATGTCTAAAAATACATGGTTATATTATTAGGGAAATTAGTAAAATAAATAAGAATGAAATAAAAGGGAAGATGGGCGGGGGGCGGGGGGCATCCGTTAAGTTTTGTAGCCAGAGGTGAAATCCCACTACAGTTCTAGCGAGACACCACGGAGTGAAGAACATGGCCTCTCCCATAGATATGGAAGATTTAGACGTAATTGCGACTGCAGCTGTTACGGTGACTTACAAGCTATTACAGAAGACCAAGAAGAGAAGAAAGAGTAACTTCTTCCTATAATAATGAAAATAAATAAATAAATAACTTCTTTCCATGTTTGATGAAGACGTGAACTGCTTCAGAGCATGGAAGGCTGACATTCTACCTCATACTGCCCAATTTAAATGTAATTATATTTCTAGCATGTTCTTTAAAATCTGCAGTTAAATATTCTGATGTGTCGCCATAACTTCCGTTTTCTGTGCCACTAGATATACAAATAAAATATATACATTTTTTTTTTATACTCAATAAAAAAAAAATAATAAAAAATCCTTTTTATATCAAACTTCAAAAGTTGGAAGTTTTGTGTGCGGCAGACATGTTCACGGTAAGCTGCCTAATCCTATATTCACTGAGAGATGTGGCCTCTAGGTCGCCTCATGTCCCCTTTACACGCTCAAACAGGCCTGACCGGATGGAGCCAACTTGTATGACTGACTCCACCACGCGTTCATAAGAGTCGATTTACCTAAATACTAGTGTATACTGAACGACATCCAGGTAAGGTAAGTGAACAGTCTGTCTGTTCAGGTGTAGAGGAGTTGAATCCGTTAATTGTAATTTAATAGGTAAATACGGGACGCATTATACAATGAAGGTAAAGCTGCGTAATAATAAGATATCACTCGTGAAGCTTAGTACAAACCACGATAATTAAGTATCTATAGGGTATCAGCACAGACGTGGCAGGAAAGCAACCTAATGGAAACAATATCAGTAAAACCGAACGTTTGTGAGATGGAAATAAGAAAACAGATCAGTCTGAAGTATCGGATACAGAGGATTACCGAAATATACACGAGGGACAAATAGCTATAAAAGGATCAGCAGAGGTAAATAAATAAAGCTTAGAGTACAGACGGTTGAATTTCCATAAAATTGCGAGCTTAGCGAGTAATAAAAAAAAAAAAAATCGTGCCATGGAAGCACGAAAAATCTAGGTCTAAAGATAAGAAAATTTAAAACTATTCAAATACAAATATTTCAAATGACGTGTAAAAATGATAATGAATGATTACCAATTCAAGTGTAGGTTAAGCGCCACACGAGAATAATAAAAAAAAAAAAATTGAAAGCTTGCAGAGCAAACCCTCAAACAGACCATTCTAAGGCACATTACTCAATTAAAAAAATGGTAGCTTTTGGCCGTCAAAGAAAATTAGACACAGCTTGAGGGACTTGGAATATTTATGTAATATGGAGAGAGAGAGAGAGAGAGAGAGAGAGAGAGAGAGAGAGAGAGAGAGAGAGAGAGAGAGAGAGAGAGAGAGAGAGAGAGAGAGAGAGAGAGAGAGAGAGAGGGGGGGAACCATGACGAAAACTCTAAATGAGGAAATGGAAACCAGCGGTAAAAAAAAAAAGAAATGGTAAAGAAGATGCCAACGGTGAAGACGTAAAAGGAAGTAAGAGTTAATGAAAGATAGCGAAGGAGAATATCATAAAAGAGAAGAATATATATATATATATATATATATATATATATATATATATATATATATATATATATATATATATATATATATATATATATATATATATATATATATATCTTCTCTTTTATGATATTCTCCTTCGCTATCTTTCATATATATATATATATATATATATATATATATATATATATATATATATATATATATATATATATATATATATATATATATATATATATATATATATATATATATATATATATATATATATATATATATTTATATAAATGTATATATATATATATATATATATATATATATATATATATATATATATATATATATATATATATATATATATATATATATATATATATATATATATATATATATATATATATATATATATATTTATTTATTTATTTATATATATATATATATATATATATATATATATATATATATATATATATATATATATATATATATATATATATATATATATATATATATATATATATATATATATATATATATATATATATATATATATATATATATATATGCGTGTGTGTGTTCGTGCGTAACGAAGACCAATGGTGTATCCTGCACTCTTTATTGATGAGTCGAAAAAGTGAAGGAAAAAAAAATGCTGTTTGCAGGACAGAGTGAGTGAGGAATTATGATAATGAGCCACACAGAAAAGGAGAAAAAAAAAAAAACGTGACATTTTATTGTTTGAGAGAGTAAGAGAGAGAGAGAGAGAGAGAGAGAGAGAGAGAGAGAGAGAGAGAGAGAGAGAGAGAGAGAGAGAGAGAGAGAATCAAGCTAAACCACACAGAAAATGTATGGCGAAAAGACGTAGAAAACATATAGAAGATACATGGCGGAAAACGTGAGAGAGTGGCAAAGTAAAAGTAAGGGCCTGAAATTACAACGTAAAGTGAAAATAATTCTGCTAAATGACCTGCGATTTTTCTTTGCCTAAGAGAAAGCAACTAGGCAGTGTTCCAGCAACCGACGTTGTAAGTAAAGTAATGGAAGGTTGGTAGCCGTGGGAAACGAAGAAAAGTTTTACGTCATATGAATATCAAGGAAACTGGAACGAATAAGTAAATACGATGAACATAATAATAGTAATAATGATAATAATAACAATAATAATGATAATAATATTGTTAAGCACTACTACTACTACTACTACTATTATTATTATCATTATTATTATTGCGAATATTTTTTTTTTTTAAGTAAGGGTGCCACTGGCCAAGGGCAACACAAATTATGAACAAAAAAAAAAAACATGTTGTTATCATCACAAACACACAGACACACACACACACACTCTCTCTCTCTCTCTCTCTCTCTCTCTCTCTCTCTCTCTCTCTCTCTCTCTCTCTCTCTCTCTCTCTCCGTACCAATTTTCGCACGAGGACGTTAAGACATCATTCAGCTCCTTCACAAAAGACTGATAAGTGAACTTTCGAACAAAACTAAAAACCAGGTAAGCCTAAGTACTTTTATGTATATGTACTGAATTAAGATCAGTCTTGGACGGCTGAACGAGCATATGTATGATATAAAGTATGTATGAGATCTACTCATCTAAAACATCTTATCAGTTAAGGTTCATCTTGGGTTATGACGGATATGTAAAATCGTTTCAGTAAAGTAAGATTATAGCTTCAGTAGTCTGATTATCATTATTCTTTTTTTTTTTTTTTTTTTTTTTTATGTAGGAAGGATACTGGCCAAGGGCAACAAAAATCTAATAAAAAAAATGCCCACTGAAATGCCAGTCCCTAAAAGGGTCAAAGCAGTGGTCAAAAATTGGTGGATAAGTGTCTTGAAACCTCCCTCTTGAAGGAATTCAAGTCATAGGAAGGTGGAAATACAGAAGCAGGCAAGGAGTTCCAGAGTTTACCAGAGAAAGGGATGAATGATTGAGAATACTGGTTAACTCTTGCGTTAGAGAGGTGGACAGAATAGGAGTGAGAGAAAGAAGAAAGTCTTGTGCAGCGAGGCCGCGGAACAAGGGGAGGCATGCAGTTAGCAAGATCAGAAGAGCAGTTAGCATGAAAATAGCGGTAGAAGACAGCAAGAGATGCAACATTGCGGCGGTGAGAGAGAGGCTGAAGACAGTCAGTTAGAGGAGAGGAGTTGATGAGACGAAAAGCTTTTGATTCCACCCTGTCTAGAACAGCAGTATGAGTGGAACCCCCCCAGACATGTGAAGCATACTCCATACATGGACGGATAAGGCCCTTGTACAGAGTTAGCAGCTGGGGGGGTGAGAAAAACTGGCGGAGACGTCTCAGAACACCTAACTTCATAGAAGCCGTTTTAGCTAGAGATGAGATGTGAAGTTTCCAGTTCAGATTATAAGTAAAGGACAGACCGAGGATGTTCAGTGTAGAAGAGGGGGACAGTTGAGTGTCATTGAAGAAGAGGGGATAGTTGTCTGGAAGATTGTGTCGAGTTGATAGATGGAGGAATTGAGTTTTTGAGGCATTGAACAATACCAAGTTTGCTCTGCCCCAATCAGAAATTTTAGAAAGATCAGAAGTCAGGCGTTCTGTGGCTTCCCTGCGTGATATGTTTACCTCCTGAAGGGTTGGACGTCTATGAAAAGACGTGGAAAAGTGCAGGGTGGTATCATCAGCATAGGAGTGGATAGGACAAGAAGTTTGGTTTAGAAGATCATTAATGAATAATAAGAAGAGAGTGGGTGACAGGACAGAACCCTGAGGAACACCACAGTTAATAGATTTAGGAGAAGAACAGTGACCGTCTACCACAGCAGCAATAGAACGGTCAGAAAGGAAACTTGAGATGAAGTTACAGAGAGAAGGATAGAAACCGTAGGAGGGTAGTTTGGAAATCAAAGCTTTGTGCCAGACTCTATCAAAGGCTTTTGATATGTCCAAGGCAACAGCAAAAGTTTCACCAAAGTCTCTAAAAGAGGATGACCAAGACTCAGTAAGGAAAGCCAGAAGATCACCAGTAGAGCGTCCTTGACGGAACCCATACTGGCGATCAGATAGAAGGTTGTGAAGTGATAGATGTTTAAGAATCTTCCTGTTGAGGATAGATTCAAAAACTTTAGATAAGCAGGAAATTAAAGCAATAGGACGGTAGTTTGAGGGATTAGAGCGGTCACCCTTTTTAGGAACAGGTTGAATGTAGGCAAACTTCCAGCAAGAAGGAAAGGTAGATGTTGACAGACAGAGCTGAAAGAGTTTGACTAGGCAAGGTGCAAGCACGGAGGCACAGTTTCGGAGAACAATAGGAGGGACCCCATCAGGTCCATAAGCCTTCTGAGGGTTTAGGCCAGCGAGGGCATGGAAAACATCATTACGAAGAATTTTAATATGAGGCATGAAGTAGTCAGAGGGTGGAGGAGAGGGAGGAACAAGCCCAGAATCGTCCAAGGTAGAGTTTTTAGCAAAGGTTTGAGCAAAGAGTTCAGCTTTAGAAATAGATGTGATAGCAGTGGTGCCATCTGGTTGAAGTAGAGGAGGGAAAGAAGAAGAAGCAAAGTTATTGGAGATATTTTTGGCTAGATGCCAGAAATCACGAGGGGAGTTAGATCTTGAAAGGTTTTGACATTTTCTGTTAATGAAGGAGTTTTTGGCTAGTTGGAGAACAAACTTGGCATGGTTCCGGGCAGAAATTATAAAGTGCATGAGATTCTGGTGAAGGAAGGCTTAAGTACCTTTTGTGGGCCACCTCTCTATCATGTATAGCACGAGAACAAGCTGTGTTAAACCAAGGTTTAGAAGGTTTAGGACGAGAAAAAGAGTGAGGAATGTACGCCTCCATGCCAGACACTATCACCTCTGTTATGCGCTCAGCACACAAAGACGGGTCTCTGACACGGAAGCAGTAGTCATTCCAAGGAAAATCAGCAAAATACCGCCTCAGGTCCCCCCAACTAGCAGAGGCAAAACGCCAGAGGGCACCTTCGTTTAGGGGGATCCTGAGGAGGGATTGGAGTGATAGGACAAGATAAAGATATGAGATTGTGATCAGAGGAGCCCAACGGAGAAGAAAGGGTGACAGCATAAGCAGAAGGATTAGAGGTCAGGAAAAGGTCAAGAATGTTGGGCGTATCTCCAAGACGGTCAGGAATACGAGTAGGGTGTTGCACCAATTGCTCTAGGTCATGGAGGATAGCAAAGTTGTAGGCTAGTTCACCAGGATGGTCAGTGAAGGGAGAGGAAAGCCAAAGCTGGTGGTGAACATTGAAGTCTCCAAGAATGGAGATCTCTGCAAAAGGGAAGAGGGTCAGAATGTGCTCCACTTTGGAAGTTAAGTAGTCAAAGAATTTCTTATAGTCAGAGGAGTTAGGAGAGAGGTATACAGCACAGATAAATTTAGTATGAGAATGACTCTGTAGTCGAAGCCAGATGGTGGAAAACTCGGAAGATTCAAGAGCGTGGGCACGAGAGCAGGTTAAGTCATTGCGCACATAAACGCAGCATCCAGCTTTGGATCGAAAATGAGGATAGAGAAAGTAGGAGGGAACAGAAAAGGGGCTACTGTCAGTTGCCTCAGACACCTGAGTTTCAGTGAGGAAAAGAAGATGAGGTTTAGAAGAGGAGAGGTGGTGTTCTACAGATTGAAAATTAGATCTTAGACCGCGAATGTTGCAGAAGTTAATGAAGAAAAAGTTGAGGGGGTGTCAAGACACTTACGGTCGTCGACGGAAAGGCAGTCTGACCTGGGGACATTTATGGTCCCCTCCCCAGATGGGGACTCCGAGGCTGGTGTAGGAGTCGCCATGATTTTAAAATTTTTTGAGTGAAGGGTGTGTGTGTTATTAGGTGCTTGTAGTTTTGTGTGGAGGAAGAGAGTTGTCTTTAGAGGGCAGGCTGTGACTACCCCCTTGTGTTGTGAGACACAAAGGGAAACGTTCAGTGAGGTCACAGCTG
>NC_087163.1:14754584-14842084 GCF_035594125.1 Scylla paramamosain
CACTGGGCACTAAAGAGACTGGATGCAAGCCAAGGAGGCACGAGGAAGGAATAGAAGGATCGGTGAAACACCAAGAAGAAGGGTGTGCATGGGCCAAGCCACTGGTGCTGGTGGTTGGGGCAGTGGTGGTGGTTGGGGCAGTGGTAGTGGTAGCGGCGGGTGGTAGTGTCCGCGCCTACATTCCAACGTTCGGCTCAATACAAGCTGAATTCAGACTTCATGCTACACTTTCTCTAGAGTAGAAGAGGAATGAAAAATATAAACGCTCCACTTCTTTCACCTAATGCCTGTAAAAAAGTTACTCTTCTTCGCATGGGTAACATGAGTGTCTTTTTTTTAACTCTCGTTCTTTCCTCTACCTGCCCGAGACACGTATCTCCCCTCTGCGTAATTGCATCAAGGAACGATAATGTGAGTCATCGTGCTAATTCTCCTATTGGGAGATGAGTAAGTGTGAGGCGTGAGAAGGTATTAAGAGTAAAAAGATGAAGGCGATGTCTCGTACCCTGAAGAAGGAAGGCTATTAACCTACATAATTCATAGCACTTCTTGGTTCATGAAAGGAAATAAAATGAACCTGAACTATGTACTCGAAAACCCTAAAATCATGCATAACCCGGATTACAGGGATCATAGAGTGTGAAGCTCGATATGGGGATGTGAAGGCAGAGTACTTGATATAATGAAATCGTAAACAATATGCAGGAAACATACCAATGCTGAAGATGACTTGTGTGAGGAGATCCATATCGGCGACGGTGAGGCGGCTGTGGATAAGGTGGAGAAAACAGCTAAGTAGTGGTGGCGGTGAGGGAGGCCGTGAAGGAAGTAGTAGAGATAGTGAGATGTATGACAGCCTCAGCAGACTCAGACTCAGGGACTTGTGTGATGCCTCGGTGTACTGGGCGGTAATGAAGAAAGCGCAGCCGCTCCTTTTTTTCTCTTCGCAAGATTTACTTTCAAACAGTCGGTTTTTTTTTTTTTTTTATCAGGTTCCGTCACAAAACAGCACAGAAGTATGTCACGTGTTGGTGGTGACTGATGGGCAAAGGAATGATAGATATTCTAAACAAGGCTTCGGAACGTTCTAGAGACAAGGGTGGCCAACGTTGCTCCTTCACTGGTTCTTTCGCCGTGACTCGATCTCCTGGGTGAGAGTCAGAGTTATGCATTGACCACACTGTTACTTTATGACAGCACTTTTGAAAGTCACAATTTTTCTTTTATTATTTTTTTTATACTTTAGTTTTTCTTTTTTTTTCTTTTTTTTATAGACACATTGCCATGAGAAAATAGCTCTGAAGCACATGGATTATCCTTTTCACAGGTGCTTCTCATGGTAGTCCAAAGTTTGTATAAAACATGTCATCGAATTAAGTCCATGATGTATGCTGTTTCTTTTTGTAAATGCAAGTCTGTTAAATTATAAGACTTTTATAAAAAATACAAAGAGCAATTTCCTTCCAGCCAATAACAAGTATATATGTTAGTTATCATTACAATTTTTCAATCCGAACATAAATTAGGACCTAATGTGTTACTTTTTACTTTCACGTAGCATGTTTAAGCTGGGCTGTGGGAAGGCGGAAGGATGGGGCCAGTTCCCAGAGTAGGAGCAGAACGGAGGAGACAGACACAGGCGCCGGGCCAACCAGTCACTGCCCCGGACACCTTCACTACCCATGCAACACACACACACACACACACACACACACACACACACACAGTCACAAGCTGCGCCACTGAACTCCTCCGATACCACAGAACTGGAGAAGAATGAGTACGAGAATAACGTCAAAATAAGGATCTACCGCAAAATCATTCTCAGTTTTCAATATCAGTCACTTGAAAGTTTCCTTAGTTTACCACCAAGAAGTGTGAGGACAACCGACTACAGCTACCCGGAGATTAGCGACGCCATCGTGAAAATGCGTGAGATACAGAACGTTGAGGGGCGCGACTTGCAGGGCGTGAAGGGAGACGGGCCGTGTTATAGAACTACGCATCACACGTCCGAACGGTCTCACTCTGAGCCGTGTACTGGCTGGGAGCGAGAGCTGCGAGTGCGACGAGCTGCTGCTGGCGCCTGGTGCAACTCGTCACACCCGCCCCTTGATCCATCCTCCCCCTTCTGCTCCTCCGCTCCTGGTACCGATGAGGTTTTGATAAAGATATTGTGTTTCTGAGGCTGCGTCCGTGATGTATTCCGAGAGTCTGCGAATCCTGTCTTCTGCTACTCCTGCTCTTGCTCCTGCTATATGTTATTTAATATATTTTTTATTTTTGCTATTATCTTTTTTTTTCTTTTTATACCGACAATTTTTTTCATGGCTGTGAAATAGCATAGGTAATATATCATACCTTGAATGTGTTATTTTTGTTGTTTTCATTCCTTTCTCAATCTCCGCCGCCTGTGAGGAAACGCGTTCATGCAATTGTAATCGAAGAGAGGAGTTATGATCCGCACGTCCTGCTTTATGGCGCGAAACATCCTCCTTCACGGAAACACCAGAGTTGAATTCAATTACACGTTTCAAACGTAATAAATCTGCATACCCAGCTTGGACACACACACACACACACACACACACACACACACACACACACACACACACACACGCACGCACACACACACATGCGTGTGCGCGCATCTACGAAACATAAGCCCTTCCCTTCATACCACGAGCAGTAACTTGAACACCAGTAATCGGGAAACAACCACACCAGCTGAAAACTGCGTTTTTCCTCACATGGCCCCAAACTTTTTAATAAAACCCAACTTCTGGTTTATATTCAGTTTGCGAGAACAGGAAAATCACAGGATAACCGAGACGCTTACTCTGTTTCTCACATAACTGCTCTTCTTTCCCGCCACACATGCTGGACACCAGCCTCCATCAACGCGCATTGATAAAAGCCACCCCATTTACTTTTCAAGTTCCCATTGGACATCAGTAGTTTTAGGAGTCAAAATCACTATCGCCACCACCACAGCCACTTAGGAGGCAGAAAAATTAGTTTCCCTTCCCCGTTTTCCTTAGCCCCCAGCTTGATGTGCGACATCTATCCCATCTGTGCTCCTTTTTACATTACCGAACCAGAGGTGTGTGGGAGATCGTCTGGTCCATTTACGATTGCTTCTAAACCATCATTGTCCTTCCCACATCTTGTTTACAACCTTATTATTCACCTTATGAGGCAGATGGAGTAATGTGACCAGGACGTAGTTGGTGGAGTGCTGCTATCAGCGTGAGAAGTGGAAGAAGAATAAATAGGAATACAAGACCGGAAAGCAGCAGCAGCAGCACCAGCAGCAGCAGACCGGAGTCACGTCACTCAAGTATCGGCGGAGCGTGTCAGCGCTGGCGGTCCAGCACAAGGTCCCAGTGCTGGAGGATCCTTATCTCAGCTCGCTGAGACTTCCACCACGGGTTGTCCAGAGGGAGTCCGGACCCACCACATCCAGTGACATGCTGGTGCAGGTCTCTCGATCTCACACACGACCTACACACACACACGCTCCTACACGACCACAACCTCCAGACTGTGGAATTTGTTCACGACAGCCACGAGTGATACACAGACAGTGACACTTCAGCAAGTGAAAGTGGCTGCCCACAGGTGACGGAAAACACAAACTCCCACACTGATACTTTGCAAATTATTTTGTATACGGTATAGTAGGATAAGTTTATTTTTGTATATATTTTCTTTTTATATATAAATATACATAGGCATTTTAAATGGCAACATAACAAAAAGTGTTGCTTTAAACCAGCTGTATTTTTTTAAATAAAAAAAATCAGGAGGAAGATGAAAAGGAAATGGAGAAAGGGAAGTGGTATAAATTTTCCTATCACTATCCCTTATTTTCTCTTGGTAAACTTTTACTCCGTGATAGCTTCTAATCAGAAAACGAATAATAAAGCAAGTAATGAAATGCTCAAAGAGGAAATCAATACGTAAAAAGAGAGGAAGTCAAAACCAAGCACCAGATGCAAGAAACAGAGTGAACCAAGGAACGACCGGCAACTTTTAAACAACACCAAAATGAGTTTTCTTACACCAATGACGAATGTTGTCCCTGCACGAGCTGGTCCTGTCCCGCCTCAGCTGAAAGTTATGGCGACACCTAATGAAGGACAAAGAGAGAGAGAGAGAGAGAGAGAGAGAGAGAGAGAGAGAGAGAGAGAGAGAGAGAGAGAGAGAGAGAGAGAGAGAGAGAGAGAGAGAGAGAGAGACAGAGACAGAGAGAGAGAGAGAGAGAGAGAGAGAGAGAGAGAGAGAGAGAGAGAGAGAGAGAGAGAGAATATGAATAAAAGCTAATGATAGATGAATAATGGGAAGGTGAGAACGTGTCGTCATATCCATTACTTCACCTCACATCACACGCACGCGACTCTTCCCTTCCGT
Source organism: Scylla paramamosain (assembly GCF_035594125.1). Taxonomy (NCBI): domain Eukaryota; kingdom Metazoa; phylum Arthropoda; class Malacostraca; order Decapoda; family Portunidae; genus Scylla; species Scylla paramamosain. The sequence continues at coordinate 14,758,998 of NC_087163.1, forward strand.
GCCCCACGCTGACCCTTGCTGAGTTATGGGCTGACGGAGGCATTGGGGGACAGGGGGCCAGTGTTGGGAGGAGGGGACAATATTTTTCCTTTAAACCCCAGGAGGCCTAGCCATTTGCATCACGCCTGAGAGGAACTGCAAACCATTCTCCTCTCCACTCCTTGTGTCGTTAGGTTCCCAAATTGTTTTTATTTTATTTTATTTTCTTATGAAGAGAATGGTCTCTGAGCAGTCCTATTGTTTGCTTCTAATATATAGTATTGGTAGTAGTAGTAGTAGTAGTAGTTGTAGTAGTAGTAGTAGTAGTTTTTGTATACGGTATAGTAGGATAAGTTTATTTTTGTATATATATATATATATATATATATATATATATATATATATATATATATATATATATATATATATATATATATATATATATATATATATATAGTAGTAATAGTAGTAGCAGTAGTAGTAGCAGCAGCAGCAGCAGCAGCAGCAGCAGCAGCAGCAGCAGCAGCAGCAGTAGTAGTAGTAGTAGTAGTAGTAGTAGTAGTAGTAGTAGTAGTAGTAGTAGCAGCAGCAGCAGCAGCAGCAGCAGCAGCAGCAGCAGCAGCAGCAACAGCAACAGCAGCAGCAGCAGCAGCAGCAGCAGCAGCAGCAGCAGCAGTAGTAGTAGTAGTAGTAGTAGTAGTAGCAGTAGTAGTAGTAGTAGTAGTAGTAATAGTAATATGTTTGTCGCCTTAAATATTTTACAGATATAAATACTAGCAGAGACTAACGGCACAGTATTCTTCTATCGGTATTTTCATATTAATAGCTCTTCTAATATTGTTAATTGCATGTCTCCCTTCCTCCCGCGGCCTCGCTACACAAGACTTTCTACTGTTTCTCATCCCTATTCTGTCCATTCTCCAATGCAAGAGTTAACCAGTATACTCAGTCATTCATTCATTTTTTCTGGTAAAATTTGTGTTTATTAACTAGCAGTTCAGTAGTAATAGCTTTGCATTCTTCTAGTAATCTTTGAGATATTTTGTTTTTCAGCCTGTCTATCTCTTGTTCCATGATCCCTTTGGTTCTGGAAATATCTATCGATTTATCATCATCTGCTAAAAAAAAATGTTCGTTTTCCAGCATTTTCTTCATGTTTTCTTGACTGAAAACTCTTGAGAAATATTCGTTTAAAATTTCATTTAATTTTTACTAAAAAATAACTAACTTTTGCATCAGATGTCCTTAATGGACTTTTGATTATCTATTTCGTCGTTCTGTATAGCTACGTGAAAAAAAAAAAAGCTCCTTGGATCAGTTTTTGCCTTGCTAGATGTCTTCATCTCGTAGTTGTTCTCATTTCTTTTAAGTCTTCTAACCAGTTCATAATACTTATCTTTTACATCCTCTTCTTTTGTCTATAATCTCTTATGCATACTTCTTTTTAGTCGTATATGAGATGTGATTAGATGATACTTCGTAATCTGGGATACACGGCCAACGTGACATCTGTGTTCCCACAGTTTACTTTCTTAGTATTCCCCAGGTAGTCATTTACCGAACAATCCGAAACAAAAAGTGACAGCTGGATGAGACAACCCCAGCCAGAATTCGAATCAAGGTCTGCGAATCCGTAGCCAGGGGCACTATTTCCTGCACCACATAAGTGCTTAACTGCTAAAGCAGCTGATTATACTTTAGTAAATGGTTAATGACAAAAAATAGGTGTGGTTGCTATGAAATTTTAAATATCTAAATATAAGAAATGTTGTTTCTGTAGAATGAAATTTAACCAAAATGTATTTAGAGATGTTCTCTTGAGGTACTAACCCTTTATTCATAAAAGAGGGTTACGTCCAGAAAGAAACACGGTAGATAAGATAAGGATCATATAGGCTATAATGAATATTGGGTAAGGTTTCTATAATGAGGTACTTAAGAGCTCCATAAAGAACACCACATATCCTCAATAACGTGATGAAAGCAGAATTAACGTGAAAGTTCCTTAAAAAAATGTATTAGTAAGGATAACAAGAAATTTTCTGTAACTCGCAGTAATATTAGACTTTTAGACATCAAAGAAGAAATAATATTATATATATACTTTAACACACACACACACACACACACACACACACACACTGCTGATAACACGAAGTTACTGTTGGTATATAAGAAAATACACAGTTTACAATCAAATGCAAATGCTGAATTAGAATCCATAAACAGATGGACTGAATCAAATAAACTAAAATGTAGTGCAACTAAAACTCTCTCTCTCTCTCTCTCTCTCTCTCTCTCTCTCTCTCTCTCTCTCTCTCTCTCTCTCTCTCTCTCTCTCTCTCTCTCTCTGATAACATTCAGTTTTAATTTATTTGATTATGTTCATCTGTTTATGAATTGTAGTTTAACATTTACATCTGACAGCTAACTGTGTATTTCTTTATGAGTCGACATTAAGTTTGTGACATTAGGATTATATGATGTACTATATTTGAATTACGTGCATGTATCTGATTTCATTAATTTGTAAGAAAAAATGGCTTTTCGATAGATCTCCATCGAATGCAAGCATCTATGCATGTATTTTTGCCATTAATAGAAATAAGAAAAAATATTTAAAGTGTAATTTTTTTTCACATAACAGTGATTTCCTCAAAAAATAAATAAACGAATGAATAAGTAAATGAATAAATAAATAAATCAAAATAAAGGTTTCTGCTTGATATCTTATGAAAATATCAAGCAGAAACCTTTATTTATGGCCCGAACACATTTCTGATAGATTTCTGTTGAAAGCTTCATGACAGCGGTATTTTAGTAGTCTGTATCACGTTTACTAATTATTCAACTCAAAGTTAAAAGATGTAAATGAGTGATTCTAGAAGTAACGGAAATCATCCACATCATCAACGGCATGGAAAATGTTATCCTCTTCACCACCACACAGCGTCAAGCAAGGTCGCAAACCCACCACATAAGGGCCACCACATAAAGCACCACATCACATAAAGCAAGCTGTCACTCTGCTACGTAGTAAGAAGACGAGCTCCTAACACTTAAGCCCCAGCACCTAGGTCATAAAGTGCGTAACAAAGTGAACATGACAACCTATGAAGATCCAGCTACTGTTAGAGCGTTGGCTCCAACAGATATAAATAAAATGACAAACCCACAACTAAAGAGAGCGCTTACAACTCTACTAACAGCTGATGCCTCTACACAACCATCTAATAATGATCTATTGGAGGAAATAAGAAGCTTAAAAGAGGAAGTGAAAGGCATGGCCAGCATTAAACAAGAAGTGGAGCAGTTGTCTGATAAGTTGGACCAAGCATTCCAGATTATTTCACAACAACAGTTATTTTTAGAATCTTTGGACAACAAGGAGAGGAAGAGAAATTTAGTTATTACTGGGTTGACAGAAGAGAGCGATGTAACAGGGTGCAACGATGCTGAGAAAGTACGCAATGTGATAGCAGCGACTGGATATCAGCAAAACGTTGATCCTGCAGCGTGGGAAATCAAACGACTCGGAAAAGAGGACCAGCGTAGGAAACGACCGCTTCTTGTCGTGGTGGGAGACGGAAATCAACGTAATGAGATCGTGAGGATGGCAAAGAACTTGAAATCAGTTGAAGGACCTCTCTCTTCTGTGTATGTCAAGAAGGATGTCCACCCGGCAGTGAGAAAGGAGATGGCGCGGTTGAGGCAACGTGAAAGAGAATAAAAAGAAAAGCCAGGAAATGTGGGTGTGTCTATTAGTTATGATTGGAAAAGACGTGTGTTGTTAAGGGATGGCAATGTAATCGATAAGTTTTCACCATATTTTTTCTGAATACAAAGAAAAATACCAGTGTGTTGAAATTATGTTCATGGAATGTATGTGGAGTAAGGGAAAAATTGAATGATCCGGAAATTCTTAAGTTCTTAATGCAATATGATCTGGTTTGGCTGTTAGAGGTTAAAAGTGCGTATGAAAAAAGCGTACCTGGTTTCTATATGTATAACAATAAGTCAAGAGTAGGCTGTAACAGAGGTGGTGTTATGTTGCTCATCAAATGTGCGTTGATGCAATATGTGACCAATGTAAACATGGAGGAAGATGACATGATATGGGTGAATTTATCGGTGTGTAAAGATGTTAAATTCGGTGGTGTTTATATACCTCCAGAAGACTCACTATATTGCGAAGCTTCACCGTTTCGAGCGTTAAGTGAGATGTGTTTGAACACTCGTGACGTAGTTGTTTTAGGTGATTTTAATGCACGAGTTGGATCACATGTGTTGTCGTGTGGTGATGGAAGTGTCTATAGATATGATGGTGTGAAGGATCCGGTAGTGAAGAGTCGCGGGCGTATGTTGCGTAACATATGTAGAAGTAACAATATGGTTGTGATGAATCACCTGAACAGAAAAGGAACTACCTTAGGAGGTGACTTATCTTTTAGAAGAGGATCAAGATGGACATCGGAGATTGACTTGTGCGTGGTTACTTCCGATTGCGTAAGATTTGTCAGTTCGGTCGAGGTAAACAAGTCAGTTAAAGGTTCCGACCACGCCCCAATTTGCGTAGATCTCGCTACTAAAGAAATGACTCAAGTTTCCCCGTCAGAGCTGTTAGAACGAGCTAACGGTCTGGGTGAGTCATACCGAAGAATACGTGCAAACGAGTCGATGTGGAAAAGTCCAAGATATGACACCGTAAACTTACATGATTTCAGTACCGAATTGCTAAGTCTCGATCCACCGAATCCGGACGCTGTTAGTATTGAAAATATTTCTGAAGCCTTCAGATCGAGCAGTGAAATTATTCATGAAGCTGCTCGTAGGAACAGATGTGGACGTCTCGACCAGCAGGAAGAAACGTGGGACAGAACGTTGCCGCGCTGGAGAAGGATATCAGAAACAAATGATGCTAAGTTCATATGGAAGGCCATTAACTGGTCAGGGAATATTGATACGCACGAACACAGACAACCTGAAGACGATCAACTAAAGACCCATTTCGAGAGCTTGTTAAATAATGAGTGTCACACTAATAGTATTCGCACTGTATGTATAGATGACTCGACTCCAACGATACCCGTATTAGACGAACCTTTCACTGTACAAGAATTAGATAAAGTACTCAAGGATGTGAATGTTAGAAAAAGTTATGTTGGTATTTGTCCAGGAATTATGAGAGCTTTACCTGTTGACTGGATCATGTTCTTTTTACATATGTTTAACGTTGTTTTTCTTAATGTGTGTTATCCAGTTTCATGGGGTTGTAGCAAACTTTTTGTACTCTTCAAAGGAGGTAAAGACAGACTTGAATGTGGAAACTACAGAGGCATATCCATTATGAATACATTGGCAAAATTGTATGATTACTTAATTTTGAACAGATTAAAACTATGGACAAGTATTGATAAATGTCAAGCAGGTGCTCAAAGCGGTCGAGGATGTGTCGAACAAATAATGACGTTAAGATTATTATGTGACCTGGCTAATTATAAGAAAAAGAAGCTGTATATGTTATTCATAGATTACAGCAAAGCATATGATAGAGTGCCTCGAGGTAAATTGCTTGAATTGCTTAAATCACGTGGTTGTGGTAAGGTTATGTTGCGTGCTATACAAGCTATGTATTCCTGTACTCAAAGTGTGTTACGTTCTGCAACTATTGATGCCACTGTTGGAGTCCGCCAAGGATCTCCATTGAGTTGTCTCTTATTCACCATATACATGGATGAGGTGGTTAGGATGATAAACAGGTGTGTAGATACAGATGGATTCTTGGGGAAACTAGATACGCTCCTTCTTATGGATGACATGGTAATACTAGCTACTTCTAAAGAAATGTGTGTGAGAAAGTTAACCGCAGTGTTGGATTATTGCCAAGAATATGGAATGGTACTTATTGAAAAGAAAACAAAACTTATGGTAGTGCGAGGTACAGATGAAGACAGATTGCCGTTAACTGTTCGTAACATCAAGATAGACTGTGTTCATAAGTATCTTTACCTTGGATTTGCATGGATTTGTGATGATGCAAAGATGAACACAGTATTGGACCTTCACAAAACCGTGAATGAGATGCAACTCAATAAATTTGCAATTTTTTGTGCAGCAAATAACATTATGCCATATACATACAAGCGCAAAGTATTTGATGCTGCTGTCACTTCTGCCCTTCTTTATAGCTCAGAAACATGGTTGACAAATAATCCTAGAAAGATAATTGTTCAATACAATAGAGCAGTAAAGAACTTGCTAGGGGTAAGGAAATTTACAAGCCCCGACATGTGTCTTATTGAATCAGGTATTCCACCTGTACTTGATGTCATAGCAAAAAGGAGAAGGAAATTTCTAGAATCAAAGTTAAGGGAACCGAACGTTGAAGAACCATTTTATGTTGCATTTGAGTTGTGCAGAGTAGCTAATACTCCAGGGTATCAATTTGTGATGAAGGCACTACAGTATAGAGATAACGTAAATCCACTGGATATAGTCAAAATAAAAATTAGAGAAAAACCCGAGACGGCATCTAAGTATGTGGCGTACAGATCAGTAATTAACCCTGAACTATCAGTACATCCAGTTTATGTCAGCAATGAGTTTGTCCCGGACTACAAAAGGCAGGCCCTTACGAGGCTTCGACTAATGTCACATGATTTAAAAATTGAGACAGGTAGAAGGAATGGAATACCAGCAGAGTTGCGACTGTGTATGTGTGATAGTAATGCAGTACAAGATGAGTCTCATGTTTTGTTAAATTGTTCTTTGTCAAGGGACTGTAGGGCTAGATATAATATGTTGGATTTTAGTAGTTTTACCAGTTTAATGAAGTATAAGGGTAAATTAGGTACTTTATGTGATTATGTTTGCGATGTGTTAAAGCTTTACGGCTAAAATGTTCTTGTTTTTTTTTTTTTTAAAGAAAGGGAGTTTGAATTTTTGATTAGGCACTTTATGTGATTATGTTTGCGATGTGTTAAAGCTTTACGGCTAAAATGTTCTTGTTTTTTAAAAGAAAGGGAGTTTGAATTTTTTAGGAGTTAAGTTTGGAGAAAGTTTGTTTTTTTGCAATGTGAATTGGTTAATTTTATCTGGACAGGATTTTTATTTGTAGCTCTTTTTATATGATATAATGATTTTAGTGAAATGATTTTTACTTTAAGCTCCTTGTAATCGCAAAATTCTGTCAATAAACCATAATATAATAATAATTCACACAACTGAAATAATTTGGCATAGATAAAAAGACTAAGATACCGCTGTCAGTCTAATTCATCAGTGGACAGACTAGACATGAAAGCCTTAACACTTCTGCTACCATGGACATGTGTGATACAAGTCGCTGGTTTCGCGTCAACGTCAGCGAGAGAATCAGTAGTTAATTCAGAAAATTATATGTTCCTTTTCACTTTCTATTTATTTACTTTGTGTATTTTTTTCTTCTTAGTTTACTGTTACCTTGTATATGTACTTCGCTGTAGATAATGGAGTTGAAAAATAAACTGTAATTAATGTGTCCTAAAATACCAAAATATCAGGGGAAATCCGCCTCTGATTTCACGCACGTAAAAGATTTGTTAGTTTTATTTCAACGCATTTTTTTTTTCCTGAAATAAATCAATGAGAAAAATAACAGTTTTGTGTTTTCATCACATATTTTGATGAAAAAAGTATCATATAAAAAAAAAATAAAATGGTTTCAATATCAACTTTTTTTTTTTCTTCAGATCTCTAGCCATTACGTAGTGTTGCAGTAAAAGCGTTGTCATCTATTGCTAAAATAATTTTTATATAGCTTGAATTGAACAATTCTGACAAATATATTATATTTACAGTTTATCACCCGACTAGAAATGATGTTTTCTTTTAGGTATTTTGCAGGAAGATAGTGATATATATATATATATATATATATATATATATATATATATATATATATATATATATATATATATATATATATATATATATATATATATATATAATTTATTTACTTGTTTACTTAAAATGGATGTCAATATCAATACTATATATATATATATATATATATATATATATATATATATATATATATATATATATATATATATATATATATATATATATATATATATATATATATATATATATATATATATATATATATATATATATATATATTATTTATTTATTTGTTTACTTAAAAGGGATGTCAATATCAATACTATTTGCCTTTAGCTGCTTTAATTGATTTTTTTTTAAGTGTATTGCATTTACAGACTTCAAGTGTGACTTAGCATATATATATATATATATATATATATATATATATATATATATATATATATATATATATATATATATATATATATATATATATATATATATATATATATATATATATATACTTAAATGGGATGTCAATATCAGTACTATTTGGTTTTAGCTACATTAATTGTTATTTTTATTTATTTATTTTTTTTTTCAGTGTATTGCATTTTCAGACATCAAGTGTGACTTGGCATTTCCCGGGTCAAATAAAAAAAATAAAATAAATAAAATAAAATAATATTTATTTTTTGCTGCTTTCAAGTTAACGTTCCCCTTCGTGTCTAACAACACAAGGGGGCAGTCACAGCCTGCCCTCTAAAGACAACTCTCTTCTTCTACACAAAACTACAAGCACCTAATAACACGCACACCCTTCACTAAAAAAATTCAAAATTATCATGGCGACTCCTACACCAGCCCCGGAGTCCCCATCCGGGGAGGGGACCATAAATGTCTCCAGGTCAGGCTGCCTTTCTGTCGACGACCCTAAGTGCCTTGACACTTCCCTCAACTTTTTCTTCATTAACTTCTGCAACATTCGCAGTCTAAGATCTAATTTCCAATCTGTAGAACACCACCTCTCCTCTTCTAAACCTCATCTTCTTCTCCTCACTGAAACTCAGGTGTTTGAGGCAACTGACACTAGCCCCTTTCCTGTTCCCTCCTACTTTTTCTATCCTCATTTTCGATCCAAAGCTGGATGTTGTGTTGATGTGCGCAATGACTTAACCTGTTCTCATGACCACGCTCTTGAATCTTCCGAGTTTTCCACCATCTGGGTACAACTACAGAGTCACTCTCAAACTAAATTTATCTGTGCTGTATATCTCTCACCTAACTCCTCTGATTATAAGAAATTCTTTGACTACTTAACTTCCAAAGTGGAGTGCATTCTAACTTTTTCTCCCTTTTGCAAAGATCTCCATTCTTGGAGACATCAATGTTCACCACCAGCTTTGGCTTTCCTCTCCCTTCACTGACCATCCTGGTGAACTAGCCTTCAACTTTGCTATCCTCCACGACCTAGAGCAATTGGTGCAACACCCTATTCGTATTTCTGACCGTCTTGGAGATACGCCCAGCATTCTTGACCTTTTCCTGACCTCTAATCGTTCTGCTTATGCTGTCACCCTTTCTTCTCCGTTGGGCTCCTCCGATCACAATCTCATATCTTTATTTTGTCCTATCACCCAAATCCCTCCTCAGCATCCACCTAAGCAAAGGTGCCTCTGGCGTTTTGCCTATGCTAGTTGGGGGGACCTGAGGAGATATTTTGCTGATTTCCCTTGGAATGACTACTGCTTCCGTGTCAGAGACCCGTCTTTGTGTGATGAGCGCATAACAGAGGTGATAATGTCTGGCATGAAGGCGTACATTCCTCACTCTTTTTCTCGATCTAAACCTTCCAAACCTTGGTCTAACACAGCTTGTTCTCGTGCTAAACATAATAGAGAGGTGGCCCACAAAAGGTACTTCCTTCACCAGAATCTCATGCACTTTATATTTCTGCCTGGAACTATGCCAAGTCTGTTCTCCAATTAGCCAAAAACTCCTTCATTAACAGAAAGTGTCAAAACCTTTCAAGATCTAACTCCCCTCGTGATTTCTGGCATCTAGCCAAAAATATCTCCAATAACTTTGCTTCTTCTTCTTTCCCTCCTTTATTTCAACCAGATGGCACCACTGCTATCACATATATTTCTAAAGCTGAACTCTTCGCTCAAACCTTTGCTAAAAACTCTACCTTGGACGATGGGGTCCCTCCTGTTGTTCTCCGAAACTGTGCCTCCGTGCTTGCACCTTGCCTAGTCAAACTCTTTCAGCTCTGTCTGTCAACATCTACCTTTCCTTCTTGCTGGAAGTTTACCTATATTCAGTTTGTTCCTAAAAAGGGTGACCGTTCTAATCCCTCAAACTACCGTCATATTGCTTTAATTTCCTGCCTATCTAAAGTTTTTAATCTATCCTCAACAGGAAGATTCATAAACATCTATCACTTCACAATTTTCTATCTGATCGCCAGTATGGGTTCCGTCAAGGCCGCTCTACTGGTGATCTTCTTGCTTTCCTTACTGAGTCTTGGTCATCCTCTTTTTGAGATTTTTGTGAATTTTTTGCTGTTGCCTTGGACATATCAAAAGCTTTTGATAGAGTCTGTCACAAGGTTTTGATTTCCAAACTACCCTCCTACGGCTTTTATCCTTCTCTCAGTAACTTCATCTCAAGTTTCCTTTCTGACCGTTCTATTGCTGCTGTGGTAGACGTTCAATGTTCTTCTCCTAAATCTATTAACAGTGGTGTTCCTCAGGGTTCTGTCATGTCACCCACTCTCTTCTTATTATTCATTAATCATCTTCTAAACCAAACTTCTTGTCCTACCCACTCCTACGCTGATGATACCACTCTGCACTTTTCCATGTCTTTTCACATACGTCCAACCCTCCAGGAAGTAAACATTTCACGCAGGGAAGCCATAGAACGCTTGACTTCTGATCTTTCTAAAATTTCTGATTGGGGCAGAGCAAACTTGGTATTGTTCAATGCCTCAAAAACTCAATTCCTCTATCTATCAACTCGACACAACCATCCAGACAACTATCCCTTCTTCTTCAATGACACTCAACTGTCTCCCTCTTCTACACTGAACATCCTTGGTCTGTCCTTTACTAATAATCTGAACTTGAAACTTCACATCTCATCTCTGGCTAAAACAGCTTCTATGAAGTTAGGTGTTCTGAGACATCTCCGCCAGTTTTTCTTACCCCCCCAGCTGCTAACTCTGTACAAGGGCTTTATCCGTCCATGTATGGAGTATGCTTCACATGTCTTGGGGGGGGTTCCACTCATACTGCTCTTCTAGACAGGGTAGAAGCAAAAGGTTTTCGTCTCATCAACTCCTCTCCTCTAACTGACTGTCTTCAGCCTCTCTCTCACCGCCGCAATGTTGCATCCCTAGCTGTCTTCTACCGCTATTTTTATGCTAACTGCTCTTCTGATCTTGCTAACTGCACGCCTACCCTCTTCCCGCGGCCTCGCTGCACAAGAGTTTCTTCTTTCTCTCACCCCTATTCTGTCCACCTCTCTAACCAGTATTCTCAATCATTCACCTCTTTCTCTGGTAAACTCTGGAACTCCCTGCTTACTTCTGTATTTCCACCTTCCTATGACTTGAATTCCTTCAAGAGGGAGGTTTCAAGATACTTATCCTTCAATTTTTTACTACTGCTTTGGACCCTTTTATGGGACTGGCATTTCAGTGCGCATTTTTTTATTGGATTTTTGTTGCCCTTGGCCAGGTCCCTCCTACAAAAAAAAAAAAAAAAAAAAAAAAAATATCCTTCAGAGTAAGATACGTAAGCATCACCAGTCACGTGAAAGGACCCTCTATGAAAAAATAGTTAACAGAAAACTGTGTTGGTCGTGATAATCTATATCAAAGAGCCACATAAGTGCTTTCGCTGGGCTCTCCGTCATATTTTTCACAATCACCGACGCTCTTCACGCATTCTCCCCGACATTATCCGGTGTGCATTACAGGGTGGTGAAAACTTTTGCTTTCCTGTTTCTTTACAAATTTGCCACAACAGTCACATCCAAGGTGTGCTGTCCAGCTTCACGACGTTCTATTTCGTCGACTTATACAATCTTCCCGGCCAGCGTCTTCGCCAGATGCTTTTTTACCTGTTGGGGCGTTATAACATCAACACGTACTTTCTCTTGCGCTTCAGTATTTATGCTTTTTCGCTGTTACTTCACTTCCTTCTGTAGGATATCATATCAATGAGTACGTATTGTTCTTGCATGTTTTTGCCAGAATTCAATGCTATACGGTTTTCTCACCTAGAACGCCTGGGTTATTTGTTTCCCCGTTGTTGGTGTCTTAAACACATAATCTTCGAACTTACATAAATGTGCTGTCAACTATTACTGACCTATAGGTCCATTGCCTTCTGTACCTAATAATTACTAACGTAATGTTTCAGGATGTTTCAGTATGTTTCATCAGAAGAGGTGATTATATTTTTTATCTTTCTACTGAAGTATAACTGGAGCGTTCGCTATAGTCTTGAAAAACTGGCAGATTCACCAACCGACTTAATTTTACAAATAAAGTGAAGTCAGCTGGAAAAAAAAATCTTTACGTCATTTGTGTGTTATTAAACCAACTAATAAACTATTAGGAACATTAGCCACCATTATCAAACAGTGAGCAAGAAATGTGGCAAAACGAGATAAATTCTGCGCACATTATTGCTGGTTTGGGATGTAAATGCTATTTTCTCTATGAAAATTATTATTATTTTTTTCTTTATTATTATTATTATTATTTTTAGGAGGGACACTAACCAAGGGCAACAAAAATCCATTAAAAAAGCCCTCTGAGATGCCGCTCTCCGAATAGGGTTCGAAGCGGTAGTCAAAAATTGACTCTTGAAGGAATTCAAGTAATAGGAAGTTGGAAATACAGAATCAGGCAGGGATTTCCAGAAATTACCAGAGAAAAGGATGAATGATCGAGAATACTGGTTAACTTTTGCATTAGAAAGGTGGAGAGAATAGGGCTGAGAGAAAGAAAAAAGTCTTATGCAGCGAGGCCGCGGGAAGAGGGGAGGCATGCAGTTAGCAACTTCATAAGGGCGGTGAGAAAGAGGCTGAAGACAATCAGTTACAAGAGAAGAGATCATGAGACGAAAAGCTTTTGATTCCACCCTGTCTAAAAAAAGAGCGGTATGACATGTGAAGCATACTCCATACATGGACGAATAAGGCCCTTGCACAGAGTTAGCAGCTGTGGGGGTGAGAAAAACTGGCGGAGATGTCTCAGAACACCTAACTTCATAGAAGCTGTTTTAGCTAAAGATGAGATGTGAAGCTTCCAGTTTAAGTTATAAGAAAAGGACAGACCGAGGATGTTCAGTGTAGAAGAGGGGGACAGTTGAGTGTCATTGAAGAAGAGGGGATAGTTGTCTGGAAGGTTGCGTCGAGCTGACAGATGGAGGAACTGAGTTTTTGAGGCATTGAACAATTCCACGTTTGCTCTGCCCCAATCAGAAATTTTAGAGAGATCAGAAGTCAGGCGTTTTGTGGTTTCCCTGCGTGAACTGTTTACTTTCTGAGGGTTGGAAGTCTAGGAAAAGACGTGGAAAAGTGCTGGATGGTATCATCAGCGTAGGAGTGGATAGGACAAGAAGTTTGGTTTTAGAAGATGATTCATAAATAATAGGAAGAGAGTGGGTGACAGAGCAGGACCCTGAGGAACACTGCCGTTAATAGATTTAGGAGAAAAACAGTGACCGTCTACCACATCAGCAATAGAACAGTCAGAAAGGAAACTTGAGATAAAGTTACAGGAAGAAGGATAGAAGACGTAGGAGGGTAGTTTGGAAATCAAAGTTTTGTGCCAGACTCTATCAAAAGCTTTCGATATGTTTACGGCAACAGCAAAAGTTTCACCAAAATCTCTAAAAGAGGATGACCAATGACGGAACCAATACTGGCGATCAGATAGAAGGATGTGAAGTGATAGATGTTTAAAAATCTCCCTGTTGAGGATAGATTCAAAAACTTTAGATGGCCAGAAAATCAAAGCAATAGGAATTAGAAAGGTCACCTTTTTAGGAACAGGCTGAATGCAGGTAAACTTCCAGGAAGAAAGAAAAGTAAATGTTGACAGACAGAGTTGAAAGAGTTTGACTAGCCAAGGTGCAAGCACGGAGGCACAGTTTCGGAGAACAATAGGAAGAACGAATCAGACCCATAAGCCTTCCGAGGGTTTAGGCCAGCGAGGACACGGAAAACTTTATTACGAAGAATTTTAGTAGTTAGCATGAAGTAGTAATCAAAAGATGGAGGAGAGGGAGGAACAAACTCTGAATCGTCAAAGGTAGAGATTTTAGCAAAGATCTGAGCACAGAGTTCAGCTTTAGAGATAGATGTGATAGCATTGGTGTCATCTGGTTGAAATTATGGAAGGAAGAAGAAGAAATATTAATGGAGATATTTTTGGATAGATGCCAGAAATCACGAGGGGAGTTATATCTTGAAAGATTTTAACACTTTATCCATTTATCGATTTAAGTTATACGATCAACATAAAACTATAAATCTTTACACAAATAAAAAAAAAAAAAATAAAAAAAAAATATGTTTTGATGCCAAACCTTAGCAGGAGGCTGAAGATTGTTTACATCGTGTCTTCCAATATCTTCTCTGAGTTGCCGCTTTCGTCTTTGGAAATACAAGCTATCCTTTCACAACATGGTTCTTCTTTCATGACATGTTCGTGCAATCAACTACAACACATGACCTGGGTTTTGGAGAAGTCGGTTTGTATGATATCGGCCGGGCCTTTCGTCTCGGCACGGTTTCGGCCGTCACAGTAACCTGGCAGCAAAAATAATAATGCTTGCTTTTTGTGATTTGCCAGCCAAATTACTAGTCCCTCCAGAAATCAGTGGAAAAATGTCTCAAACTATGATGTAGGAGACAAGAAATAAGTGTAAACATACTAAGAGCCTAGTTGCTTATAATAACTGTCCTTTAGAGTGTGCATCATCAGATCTCGTAGATATTGCTAGCATAAACACTTACAATTAATGTAGGAAGGATTTTATAAGGAAAAACAGGAGTGACGAGGTAAGTTTATTTCCTCGTCCCTTACGTTTTTCCTTACACCTTACTCCACTCGTCCAAAATTTCTCAACTTAAGATTAATTCTTTTCTTTTTTTTTCGCATATAGACACAGTTAGTGTCTGGCACAGTGCATCGAGATGTATCATGAGAGGCGGTTTAAGAATGTACATCTCCAGAAAACTGTGGGATGCATGACCGACCCCTACATTAAAACAGCTAGCGATCACCAGCAACTCGACCCATAGCGATGTGCCTTGTTTGCCGGTCAGCACCCATGTGTGTGAGTGCGCTCTCTCTCTCTCTCTCTCTCTCTCTCTCTCTCTCTCTGTATTATATATATATATATATATATATATATATATATATATATATATATATATATATATATATATATATATATATATATATATATATATATATATATATATATATATATATATATATATATATATATATATATATATATATATATATATATATATATATATATATATATATATATATATATATTCACAACCTTCTATCTGATCGCCAGAATGGGTTCCGTCAAGGCCGTTCTACTGGTGATCTTCTGGCTTTCCTTACTGAGACTTGGTCATCCTCTTTTAGAGATTTTGGTGAAACTTTTGCTGTTGCTTTGTATATATCAAAAGCATTTGATAGAGTCTGGCACAAAGCTTTGATTTCCAAACTACCCTCCTATGGCTTTTCTCCTCTCTGTAACTTCATCTCAATTTTCTTTTCTGACCGTTCTATTGCTGCTGTGGTAGACGGTCACTGCTCTTCTCCTAAATCTATTAATAGTGGTGTTCCTCAGGGTTCTGTCGTGTCACCCACTCTCTTCTTATTATTCATTAATGATCTTCTAAACTAAACTTCTTGTCCTATCCACTCCTACGCTGATGATACCACCCTGCACTTTTCCACGTCTTTTCATAGACGTCCAACCCTTCAGAAGGTAAACATTTGGCGCAGGGAAGCCACAGAACGCTTGACTTCTGATCTTTCTAAAATTTCTGATTGGGGCAGAGCAAACTTGGTATTGTTCAATGCCTCAAAAACTCATTTCCTCCATCCATCAACTCGACACAACCTTCCAGACAACTATCCCCTCTTCTTCAATGACACTCAACTGTCCCCCTCTTCTACACTGGACATCCTCGGTCTGTCCTTTACTTATAATCTGAACTGTAAACTTCACATCTCATCTCTAGCTAAAACAGCTTCTATGAAGTTAGGTGTTCTGAGACCACAAATTCCGTCCATCTCACAGCTGCCACTGACTTGGTCAGCTTTACCAGACAACCACCTACGGAATCTAAAGCGGGGCCCAACTACAGGTTTATAGGGTCTTTTTGGACTCCTGTACCTTTAAACAGACAGTTGCAACACCAAGTTCGGCCCCTCTTACAGTTGCCACTACCATGGATCAGCCTCACCAAACTATCAACTGTATAACTTACCTGTTTCACCTCCCACAGGTAAGGGAATATTGCAACTGCTAAACAACTCCAATCAGCTGAGAAAGAATTGTAAGCTATGTACTAGGAGTTACTGCTACGACAAGTGACAAACAAATGTAAGGGTTGTAATACTATGAACTTCCACCATCCCTGAAACAGTAAACAAAATTCACCCTTACTCATAGAATATCACATCTCCTTCTGCAGAACAATACCATCTACAGCTTTCGAGGACAGACCACTACGAACCAGGAACGACAGTCTTGAAAAGGAGTAGACACTACTGCACGGCAGACACTATTATCCTCTAGGTCCAGAGCTTCTAACAGATCTGTGAATCCCAGTAGCATTTAGGGCACAACGAAACACTACAGACATAAGAATGAGCAGCCCACAGACAAAGGAAAGAGTCAGCCCACCGCTGTCCGCTGCGCCAAAACCCGGCTTGTAACTGGGGAGTCAATACACTAAGATATTTAACCAATTTAAGTGACACAGCAACCACCACCAGGCGTCTGAAAACTCCTGTCTCAAACCTATTGTCAGCAGGGGCGTACTGCGGTAACTTATTTAAGTAACAGTTAATCAAATATACAAGCTCACTAAGTTCTATTCCTCGTAGTCTCCGAGCCCTCTGCTGCCTCACCAGGGACGTCTCTTTCCTGAGCTGTCTGGCTACCGAATTAGCCTGGGAAAGCAAGCCCACTATTAAGGGGTTCCACAAACATCACCAGCCCTACCCTAAATTACACTCAAGATTACTCTAAATTTCTCTTAATTACCCTAAACTGTAATCACTAGTGAAAAATTGATGGGATTAAATACGTAAATAAGTTAATATCCTTTATTTTAAGAGAACAAAAATAGATGTATGTAAATAGAAATAAATAAATAAATAAAAATGTACATAGAAATAAAAATTTTTTTTTATATCCTTCACTTTTTTTTTCGGGTCAGTCTCTGAATGCATTTTTCAAAATTGTTTCAATTCACACACACACACACACACACACACACACACACACACACACACACACACACACACACACACACACACACAGACACACACCGTCTTGACCTCACACGGGCAGGACGTGTGACCTTAGGCGCTCCCGAGCAGCCTCGGCCAGCTTGTTGGCCTTCCCCGCCCCCTAGTGATAGTGACCTCAGTTTTTTTTTTTTTTTTTTTTTCTGTTTTCAACTTTTAGCTTTTTAGTCTTAGGCTCGACCTGGTGGGATTGTTGTTTTTGTGAACACTTGTAGCGAGTGCATGTCGATACATAAAGAAAAATGTGTGCTTCAGTGCAAACGTACGAATGCAACTACCTCCTGCGTCGTAGGCGAGGATCCGGGTACCCGCCGCCGAACGTGATACAGTGCCCTAAGTCCTTGAAACTATTTTGGAACCGAGGATCGAGAGGAGGCAAAAGTGTGGTGCGTCCCATCAAGGTAGTGACCTCCAGTGCCAGAGAAAACCGCAAGGTGGAGAAGAGGGAATACAAACACTTTGAAGTGCCGCGTGTGTGGTATAGTCTTCCCTCCTTCCTCTTATTTAATGCGACGTCTCTGGCCAAAAAGATGGACGAGTTGATTGTGACGGTGAGGTCTACTTGTGCGGACATTGTGGCGGTTACTGAGGCGTGGCAGATTGTTCCTGAGGTGTGCAAGATGCAGGACTTCCAGCTCTACCATCACCTCAGGTCAGGACGCAAGGGGGGGGGGGGAGTGGCCGTTTTCTGCCGCTCTGCCCTCTGCCCCTTACACCTCCCTGTCGATATTCCTGCCGGTGTGGAGGCCCTGTGGGTGAGAGTCACGCCTCCCTCCCATCCCAGCAACACGGCCTCCATCATCGTTTGCGTCGTGTACCACCCCCCACGAGCTGCCACAGCACAGTTACTCACCGCTCACATCATTAACACTACTGATGCCCTGAGGGTGAGGTATCCTGCTGCCAAGCTGGTCATCTGTGGGGACTTTAACAGATTAGATATCAACGATATCCTACACCAGCTACACCTCACCCAGGTCGTGGACTTCCCCACCCACCAGCAAGCCATCCTCGACCTTATACTGACAGACCTGGGCCAGCAGTACTCGCCCCCCAAGCCGCTGCCGTCCCATGGGACGGAGCACCCACCTCTCCATACTGTGGACACCCACACCCACCACCTCGACCCCCCGGTCAGCTGTCACTAGGACCCACTGCCCCATGCCTGACTCAGCCATGAGGGAGTTTGGGCATTGGGTGACATAACACCCGTGGACCGAGGTGCTGGATGTGGAGGACGTCCACTTAAAATGGCAAAATTACGTCGCCACCACCACAGAAGCCTTCCACCGCTAGTTTCCAGCCAAGAGCGTCACAACGCACCCGTCTGATGCTCCCTGGGTGACGCCCCGCATTAAGACTCATGCGTCAGCGGACCTGGGCGTTCCACTCCTGCCCGGTCCTATACAGGAAACTAAGAAACAGAGTAATCAGGGAGATTAAGAATGCAAAGGCAAACTATTACCCAGACAAGATACACCACCTCAAGCTGACCAACAACAGACAGTGGTACGCTAAGATCAAAGCTTTGTGTGGCCTACAAAAGCACACTTCATCTCTTCTTTGCACCTCACACCTTCCTGCTAATCTCGCGGCTCAGAAGATGAACGATCACTTTGCCGCTATCTGTCAAACCTTTCCTCCCCTGCACACCACTCCGCTTCCTGCCTATCTTCCCGCTTCCTCCCATCCTCCCAGTGTCCAAGCGGTGGATGTTTTTAAGAGAATACTCAAATTCAAACCAAGATCCACCACACCCACTGACCTTCATATAAAAAATTACAAGGAATTTGGTGTAGAGCTAGCAACACCGCTATGCTCCATAATAAACGCCTCACTCTCCCAACACTCTTGCCCCGCGGACTGGAAGACATCTTCCAGTCCGCGGAATGGAAGATATATATATATATATATATATATATATATATATATATATATATATCTTTTTTTTTTTTTTTTTTTTGCCATCTTATTGGCAGAGTTTACCCAGAAAAGGAACATGTTTTCTTAGTGTCCCCATAATTTGTTTGCCTTTTAAACATTATCCTTATTCTTAGTTATAAGTTAGTATAAGGGTTATTTACTCATTTTATATCATATATATTTTGTATAATTTCTCTTCATAATCTAAGTTCTCTATAAGTATGTATATGTATGGGGAAGAGGTATGTTCGAGGTGGAAAGGTGTTGAAATGAGGAGAGCCTGAGTGGGCAACTCCGCATTCCAGAGGGAAGGCAGAACGCCAGAGGCCTTAAGGGAGAACAGAAAGGGTGGCTCTCTCACAGAAATTTGGGGGTGGAGTGGTGAAGGAATGTATGTGTGGAGGTATTAGTGATGTGGCGGTATAACTTTAATATCCAGGATCAGGTCGGTGAGTCTTTTGTGGTACCAAGAGCTCTTGTCCCCTGACATTTGGTTGATGAGTTGTGTCGGCGACATAAACCTGAGGGGAGCATAGTTCAAAGAGGCAGCCATTTTGTGAGTGGAAGCTGTGGTGTTGTCCTTGGAGGTTGGTGTTGTGGTGTTAATAATATTTTTATGGATAGTATTATGGAGTTATAGGTGATCTATGGTGTTGGTGTTGATGCCTTGTGAGGTTTGAGGAGGTAAAATATGGGAATTATTATTTGGAGACGCGGTGATGGCGTCTGGGTAAATTCCCGCAGCTGGGGAAAATATTTCAGCGGTCTATGAAGGTGTAAACGGGTTTTAGTGTTGTGTGAAGTGACGGGAATGTCATGTATTAACGTGTACTACCTCATTTTGTTTGTGAGTTATCATTAGTATTAATGTTGTAGCCGCCGTATACGTACAACTTACACGACGGCTAGAAATACGTACATGCAAATGCTGTAATGTGACAATTTATGTTTTATTTGTTACCGTTGTATTATTCGTAGTTGCAATAGATGTTATATATATATATATATATATATATATATATATATATATATATATATATATATATATATATATATATATATATATATATATATATATATATATATGAGAGTGGCGCGACTACGCGCCAGCACAACAGAGTGAGAGGGGACTGCACGGCCGAGGAGACGCGTTGAAATTACCCCCGAAGGGTTGGTTGTTATGACGTGAGTGTTGATAATATACCTACAGCATAAAGAACATCACAGGCTATAGGGGCCCAGCAGCGTCTCCAAAGCCACTTCACGACAGTCATGCCTACACATCAGACGTGTCTCGGGAGGGCGCGCATAGTAAATGCCAGTAAACTCCCCGAGTACTCATCCGGGTAAATCCCTAACTAATCCCTTGCATACAACCAGGAGGACGACTGTTTCCTGCATTGTGTATGTATTCATCAAAGTATTAGATAACAGATACTTATGTAACCATGAGGATTTAATGGTGTCAATATAATTAATGTAACTACTTACGGTAATTATATACTTACGAAACTGTCATTATTTGGTGATGTGTATTAATATAATTACACTTAACGTAATATAATGACGTACATCAGATCACGCAGACGAGAGAGCGACTTGCTGTGTTTGTACTGCTGGTGTTCATCTGTAGAACCGACTGAACCTACTTAAGTGTAGGTAACTCTGTACTGACATATATTTTACAGAATTGATGATGTGAAGTGTGACGACATTGATGTACTGCAATACCTGTTTTACCTACTGATATACTTTTTTGTGTCATTCTCAGCATTAGTGATAATATGTTAATTCGCAGATTTGACAACTTCTGAATACTAAGTGCGCGTACTACACTGGTCATTTCAGTCACCTCCAGTACAATACATTAACAAGCGTCATATGGCGCTTACATATGTAATGTTATAATGTAGAATAATTGTGTTTTCTATCCATAACATTGATCTGGTATTAAGGTAATTTCTGGTGTGCTGTGCCAAGGTAAGGGTTTTGTGAGAGGGTTTAATAGCCGGCAATTTTGGATAGGTAGGGTAGGTATTTGAAGCCTTTAAAAATCCAGACCTTTAAAACTTTCCGGGATCAATGTAACGTCCACTTTCTTAGAAAGAAAACCGGGATCTTGACAATATATATATATATATATATATATATATATATATATATATATATATATATATATATATATATATATATATATATATATATATATATATATATATATATATATATATATATATATATCAAAATTAATTTGAATTGATGCCAATGAATTTTGCACTCCACTTAACCACCGCCGGAGTGCAATGGTGGGCCTCGCCTTGGGAGAACCGCCTTCATGATCACGGTTGTTTCCTGTGCCAGGTAAGTATCTATACTATAATATACAGTCATTATATTACTTACAAAAAATAACAAATATTACGATAAAATTTAATATAAAATATAGTTTACTCATTTATTTACACACACACACACAAAAAAAAAATGTAGCTTACCGTATATTGTGGAGTTTGGCAATCACACTCATGGTTGTCATTATTGTTGTTACCTGTATGAGTAAGGCTGCCAAAATTAAGAAACAATTTTCTTAATAAATTATTCAGATTTATGTTTTTAATCACATATTTAAGAATGTTTTTCTATCTCTCAATTTTATGATATAAATATAAGAAAATAACTATTTATAATTACATGATTATATGTTCTGAGAAGATACTGCAGGTAATAAACTAAACAGAATGAGGGTTTGTAAATTTTTTTCTTAACATTCATATATTTCCCAGAAGTGACAGTTGTTTCTGTAGGTAAGATGGATTCCTGTTAATATTATTGGGATTAATTGGGTTGAGTAAATTTAAGTTAAGCCACTCGAATGAAATATAAATCATAATTTCATAAAGAGTTGGAATTGAATTGAAATTGAAAAAAAAAAAAAAAATTGAACTGAATTGGAATTTAACGTTTTCTTTTCTTTCTTTTTTTTTTACATTGAATGAAATTTGAATGGATGAATTCGCATTTTATTCTGAACTCAAATCGAATTGAACTGATAAAAATGAATTGGCCTCAACACTGGTTGTACTAAAAACTAACTCATACATAGATTGAAAATATTGATTTCATATGAATGCTTTCTTATTCGGACCTCGGTTCACTTGGACCTTGGTTCATTCGGACCGGATTCTTCCTAGAAGGTGTTCGTGACTTCGTGTCATCTTGCATTTTTGAGCTTGCAGGTGTTCCTAGCTCATTACAACCAGAAGAGCTTGTGTTGTCATCCATTTTATATAGGCAAAAGTAGTATTAGTGTATAGAGTTGTGGTAAAACTAACTCATACATAATGGTGAAAATATTAGTTTAGATGAATGTAAGCTTATTCGGACCTTGGTTTACTTGGACCTTGGCTCATTCGGACCAGATTCTTCTAGGGAGATGACTTCCTGTCATCTTGCACTGAGCTTCCAGATGTTCATAGCTCATAATATTTGGAAAAAACTTGAGTCCTCACCCATTCTGTATGGACAAGAGTATTATTAATATGTAGTAGTTGTAGTAAAACTAATACATAGGGATGAAAATATTGCTTTAAATGAATGCAGGCTTTTTCGGACATTGGGTCATTATGAACGGATTCGGAGTACATCTTTGTCCGATTCGGCCCCTTGTGTCTGATTTGGACCATTGTTCTGGCTGATTCTGACGATTCTTGACCGTTTCGTAGTGTATGAAGAAAAGTTTATTTGGTATAAATAACCAATTGCCAGGCTGACCACAAGGCAGGATGAGCGACGTCCAATGTTTAGAGTGCATAAAAAAAAAAATAATGTGGCAGACCATCACCAAGCCATTGACTTTTATTTAAGTTATGTTTTATGTGCATAGTTTCACACTATTGTTTTGAATTTATACTGTTTACTCTGTTATTCTTCTTTTTACCCTTCATTATCTATGCTGGCACCCACTCCTATAGTACCCCCATGGGAATGATATCTATTTGCCATTAAATTAATGAAACTGTTACTTGATTGTCACAACCTCACCTCTTGTATCAACTATTACACACACACACACACACACACACACACACACACACACACACACACACACACACACACAAACACAGGCAGGCAGAACCCAAACTTCAAGAACAGGGGGATGAAGGGTATAATTCCACACGAAATTACTTATTAATCCATTCATGAATCAAGAGCATAGTAACATAACTTCCATTATAATGAAACCAGCCATTTCTCGGGAGAAAGAATTTTATAATAATGTTAGAATTATATTGCATATATCTAGTAAGAACTGTAATTATATATATAATATTTTCTTGAGTAATCATGGTCTACCCAAAATAAGGGGGGTGTGCGGCCCCTGCGTCCTGCCCGGAGGCAGCTAAAGGATCGACCCACACGGTGACGTGTATCGTTTATTGCATTCGGTCAAACCTGAAGACATATATAATAAACATAATACGTGCGTAGCACTACTAATCATTACATACTGTATGAACATAATGCATCACCAATCATGGATTATGCTAATTAGGGCAATCAACCCCTCGTAATATACATGTGGAACTCACGTGTTTGGGGTCTTAAGGAAACCTGTCACCAAGCAACACCTGCGTCTGTATTGTGTGGTCCGATCTTTCCTGGAGTAGTCACGCCCTAACTCGGTGGCGGTACAAAGGAATCTGTACCTCCGGGCTTCGTTCCTGTTGGCGCTCGGCGCCTCACGCCTGCCCATCTTACCCTTTGGTCAGTAATAGTTCCTGGGTGACTCATTCCTTTACGGAGATCCCTCTGTGTCTTATCTACCCTACGCGCCATGTCATCAACTTTACCACGTAAACACGACCCTCACTATCTACACTCCAGCGTTTTTTCCGTTAGTCGGGAGGAAAGAAGGGGTTGTGAGGAGAAGGCGAGGGGCAAATTAGTTAAATCTAGAAAAGTAGCTAGCCCAGGGAAGGTGAGAAATAGCTTAAGTGTTTACTACACAAACTGTAGAAGTATTCTTAATAAAATCGACTTACTTAGAGGAATAGCGTGTGTAGAGAAATATGATATCATTGTTTTAACTGAAACTTTGTTAGATATGTCAGGAAAAGTATTTAATCCAGAGGTTAAGATAGATGGTTATACATTGTTCTACAATAATAGGGAAAACAGGAGAGGAGGAGGCGTCGCGTTATACGTTAGGGACACATTACAGCGTTGTATTAACAGCAGAATTAAAACAGGTAACAAAGCAGAGTCGATATGGGTAGATATTAAGGAAGGATCACAGTCAGTAGTACTAGGGGTAGTTTACAGACCACCGACCAGTACAAAGGAAATTAACACCTCACTGTGGCAGGAATTAAATAGAGCAGTCAGGTACAGTCAGGTATGTGTGGTAGGAGATTTTAATTTTAGGAATATGGACTGGAGTCTGATGGGTAACAAGGAAGCAGAGGAATTTCTTAAGGTAATTCAAGAAAATTTTTTTAAACAGGTAGTCGTAGAACCCATAAGGGGGAATAATATTCTAAATTTAATTCTTACTAACAGGGAGAAAGCAGTCACGCAGGTAGAGGTTGGAGGACAGCTAGGTAAGAGTGACCATAGGGAAATTAGGTGCAATTTAGAATGGGAAGAAACTTTTAGAAGCAAAAACAGTAGTAAAATACCTGACTTTAGGAGAGCAGATTTTGAGGAATTAAAAAGATACCTTCAAGGAGTGGACTGGCAACGGATGCAGGGTGAGGTCAAGTCAGGGATGGAGTTCAGAGAGATAAGGCAAGATGAGAGAGGTGGGATGAGGCGTGAGGGTGTAGGACAAGAGGAGGGAAGATGTGTCCGGAAGGGGCGGAGGAAAGAGGAAGGGGGAGATAGGTGTGAGTATGTTGGAATGTCAGGTCGTGCTGAAATGAGAGAGGTGAGGTCGATGCAAGTAGATGAGGGAGTGGAGAGGATGGTAGGGGCCGAGATGAGGGGATTAGGTGAGGTAAATGTTGATGAATTGTATAAATATTTCGTAGATAAAGTTCATAAAGGTCAGTTAGCAAATATCTCGTATAGGGCAATAAGATCACAGAAAAATTACCCTAAATGGATGACTGCTAGGTTAAAGTATAATATAGGGCGTAAGAGAAGTATATATAAAAGATTAAGGGCAGGTGAAGAAGTTTTAAGGTCACAATATAATGAATTAGTTAGAACAGTCAGGAAGTTAACGAGGAAAGCTAAGGGCAATTATGAATTAAAGGTAGCCATCCAGGCGAAGACGGATCCCAAGGGATTTTATCAAATATACAGGACGACGAATAAGGATACTATAGGTCCATTAAAGGCAGCAGATGGGGAGCTTGTTAGTTTTGGGGAGGAGATTATTAAACTTCTGAATGAGTATTTTTTAACTGTCTTCACCCAGGAAAACATGCAGGATATGCCAGATAGTGAACAGGTGTTTAGAGTAGATAAGAATGAGAAGCTGACAGATATTTCCATAACTAGGGAGATAGTGGAACAGGAGATTGATAGGCTAAAAAGTTCAAGACACCAGGACCAGATGAAATATATCCCAGAGTACTTAAGGAATGCAAAGAGATTATTAGTGAGCCGTTAGTTTCTGTCTGTAGGATATCACTGGAGTCGGGTGAGGTATCAGTAATGTGGAGGCAGGCTAATGTAGTACCCATCTTTAAGAAAGGAGATAAAACTTTAGCGTCTAACTATAGACCTGTCAGCTTAACTTCAGTTATAGGTAAAATATTAGAGAAAATAATAGCGAGGATCATTAGGGAACGTTTAGACAAACATAATTTGATAAATCAGTCACAGCATGGCTTCACGAAAGGGAAATCTTGCCTGACAAACTTGTTAAGTTTTTACAGTAAAGTGTACGAGGCAGTAGATAATGGTGATAGTTATGATATCTTATATCTGGACTTTAGTATAGCATTTGACAAGGTACCCCATCAAAGGCTCCTGAGAAAGGTTAGGGCACACGGGATAGATGGGAAGGTGTTAGGCTGGATAGGGTCATGGCTTAGTGACAAGCGACAGAGAGTTGTAATAAACGGCTCGAAATCTGAGAGGGGTCATGTAATTAGTGGGATGCCACAGGGATCAGTATTAGGACCATTGTTATTTTTTATATATATCAATGACTTGGATAGTGGAATTAGTAGTGATGTTAGTAAATTTGCAGATGACACAAAGATAGCTAGATTAATTAGGTCAGAATCGGATGCCATCACCTTGCAGGCAGATTTAAATAGAATGAATGAATTGACGGGTAGATGGCAAATGCAATTTAATATCAGTAAATGCAAAGTACTTAGCGTAGGTAGAGGAAACCCACACAGTAGGTACACATTAAACAACCAAACTCTGGTAGGTACTGGGTACGAGAAAGATTTAGAAGTTATAGTTAGCACTGAACTCCATCTAGTGAAAAAAAAACATAGAAGCCAGAAACAGGGCAAATAGAGTACTAGGATTAATTTTTAGGAGTGTTAAAAGTAGAAGGCCGGAAGTATTATTAAAGTTATACTTGGCCTCATCTAGACTACGCTGTGCAGTTCTGGTCTCCACATTACAAGAAAGATATAGGTCTATTATAATCAGTACAGAGGAGAATGACTAAAAGGATACAGGGGATGAGGAGTATACCTTACGAGGCGAGACTGAAGTTGTTAAATTTACATTCTTTAGAAAAACGTAGATTAAAAGGGGACCTGATAGAAGTCTTTAAGTGATATAAGGGTTATAACAAGGGGGATGTAGGCAAAATTCTTTGGATCAGCAACCAGGGTAGAACAAGAAATAACGGGTTCAAGCTTGAAAAATTTAGGTTTAGGAAGGAGATAGGAAAAAATTGGTTCTCAAATAGAGTGGTAGATGAGTGGAACGGACTCAGTAATCATGTTGTTAGTGTTAGGACACTAGAGAGCTTTAAGAGAAGATTAGACAGGTTTATGGATGGGGATAATAGATGGAAATAGGTAGGTATATTTCATACAGGGACTGCCACGTGTAAGCCTGGTCGCTTCTTGCAGCTTCCCTTATTTCTTATGTTCTTATGTTCTTATGTTCAGATGGTGAAAAATTTGTAAGATTCAAGAGCATGGGCACGAGAGCAAGTTAAGTCATACACGCATAGACACAACATCCATCCTTGAATTGAAAATGAGGATAGAAAAAATAAGAGGGAACAAAAAAAAAGAGGCTACTGTCAGCTTCATCTGACACCTGTTTTCCAGTGAGGAAAAGAAGAGGCTTAGTAAAGGAGACGTGGAGTTCTACAAATTGAAAATTAGATCTAAGGCCGCGAATGTTGTAGAAGTTAATGAAGATAAAACTGAGGGGATGTCAAGACACTTAAGATCGATCCCAAAAGACCAGTCAGACCTGGGGACATTTGTGATACCCTTCCCAGATGGGTACCCCGGGGTTGGTGTAGGAGTCACCATATTACTTTTTAATTTTCAGTGAAGGGAGTGTGTGTAATTAGGTGCATGTATTTTTGTGTGATGATAGAGAGGTGTCTTTAAAGGGCAAGCTGTGACTGGGCCCTTGTGTTGTGACATGCACAGTAAGGTCACATCTCGGCACTACCAGCTCCCTGTTCCATTCCGGCATGCTCTCCCGTATAGTGACTGTGTCCTTGCGCAGGCGGGACACCATATGGTGGATGTGTCTTCGAGCAGGCGAGACTCTGTATAGTGACTATGTTCTCGCGCTGGAGAGACACTGTGTAGGGTGACTGTGTCCTCGCACAGGTGAGACACCGTGGAGTTGCCTTGTCTTCGCACTGGCGGGGTACCATCATGGAGTACATACATCAGCGCTGAGACGAAATATGTAAGTTTGTCCAACGTAGCTGGCCAGCATGGATCGACAAGGGGAAGCAGAGACACTTCTAAGGAAAGATGATGTTGATGTCAAGTGCTCACTCAAGAGTGATGAGGAGGGCAACACCACCACCAAGTCTGAAGCACAAGCCGGATTCTATTTTTGATGCAGTACAAAGGATACAGCAATCAGTAATGACTCTCCTGACCGAAGATAAGGCGGAACAAAGTGAATCCGGTAAAGGGATCGATAAGGTGGTCTGTAAAAACATCACCTCAGGAAGTCTTAGAGATTGAGCCTGAACCGGATCAGGTAAACCAGGGGGAGGATAAAGAATTTTCAGTAGCCGCGTTTGATGTCTTGACGAGAGTGCTTCACCAGGGGGAGCACAAAGGGCTGAATTAGATAACGGAAGCTGATGAAGAATCACAGAGTGATGGATTATCCAAGCCCCTTAGAGGCTTACAACTTTAAAAAAGAGTAACATCCACATTTAATGAAAGAACCTGTTTTGAATTTGGAAGTTTAACCCATGAGCGCACGGTTTTTGTCAGAACTACATAATTTTTAGATATGTCATAGATAAAGACACAAAACTGATGCCCTATGAACATTATTATTTTCTGTCCATCCATAATGGAGATATACAGCGCCCACTTAAATGGGCACTGTGGAGGCTCCGGGTTTCCTCCAGACTCAAGAGGGTAGAGTTATCTCAAATATTTAATTATATATATTATCTGAAGGGTATTTATAGTAATTGTATAATTAATGAAACTTTATTTTCCACAAAAGAAGTTACAGAAAAAAATACCTAAGAAATTTATCTTTATAACCTAGGAAAGGTATATATATATATATATATATATATATATATATATATATATATATATATATATATATATATATATATATATATATATATATATATATATATATATATATATATATATATATATATTTTTTTTTTTTTTTTTTATGTAGGAAGGACACTGGCCAAGGGCAACAAAAATCTAATAAAAAAAAATGCCCACTGAAATGCCAGTCCCTTAAAAGGGTCAAAGCAGTGGTCAAAAATTGGTGGATAAGTGTCTTGAAACCTCCCTCTTGAAGGAATTCAAGTCATAGGAAGGTGGAAATACAGAAGCAGGCAAGGAGTTCCAGAGTTTACCAGAGAAAGGGATGAATGATTGAGAATACTGGTTAACTCTTGCGTTAGAGAGGTGGACAGAATAGGAGTGAGAGAAAGAAGAAAGTCTTGTGCAGCGAGGCCGCGGGAGGAGGGGAGGCATGCAGTTAGCAAGATCAGAAGAGCAGTTGGCATGAAAATAGCGGTAGAAGACAGCTAGATATGCAACATTGCGGCGGTGAGAGAGGGGCTGAAGACAGTCAGTTAGAGGAGAGGAGTTGATGAGACGAAAAGCTTTTGATTCCACCCTGTCTAGAACAGCAGTATGAGTGGAACCCCCCCAGACATGTGAAGCATACTCCATACATGGACGGATAAGGCCCTTGTACAGAGTTAGCAGCTGGGGGGGTGAGAAAAACTGGCGGAGACGTCTCAGAACACCTAACTTCATAGAAGCTGTTTTAGCTAGAGATGAGATGTGAAGTTTCCAGTTCAGATTATAAGTAAAGGACAGACCGAGGATGTTCAGTGTAGAAGAGGGGGACAGTTGAGTGTCATTGAAGAAGAGGGGATAGTTGTCTGGAAGATTGTGTCGAGTTGATAGATGGAGGAATTGAGTTTTTGAGGCATTGAACAATACCAAGTTTGCTCTGCCCCAATCAGAAATTTTAGAAAGATCAGAAGTCAGGCGCTCTGTGGCTTCCCTGCGTGATATGTTTACCTCCTGAAGGGTTGGACGTCTATGAAAAGACGTGGAAATATGCAGGGTGGTATCATCAGCATAGGAGTGGATAGGACAAGAAGTTTGGTTTAGAAGATCATTAATGAATAATAAGAAGAGAGTGGGTGACAGGACAGAACCCTGAGGAACACCACTGTTAATAGATTTAGGAGAAGAACAGTGACCGTCTACCACAGCAGCAATAGAACGGTCAGAAAGGAAACTTGAGATGAAGTTACAGAGAGAAGGATAGAAACCGTAGGAGGGTAGTTTGGAAATCAAAGCTTTGTGCCAGACTCTATCAAAGGCTTTTGATATGTCCAAGGCAACAGCAAAAGTTTCACCAAAGTCTCTAAAAGAGGATGACCAAGACTCAGTAAGGAAAGCCAGAAGATCACCAGTAGAGCGGCCTTGACGGAACCCATACTGGCGATCAGATAGAAGGTTGTGAGGTGATAGATGTTTAAGAATCTTCCTGTTGAGGATAGATTCAAAAACTTTAGATAAGCAGGAAATTAAAGCAATAGGACGGTAGTTTGAGGGATTAGAGCGGTCACCCTTTTTAGGAACAGGCTGAATGTAGGCAAACTTCCAGCAAGAAGGAAAGGTAGATGTTGACAGACAGAGCTGAAAGAGTTTGACTAGGCAAGGTGCAAGCACGGAGGCACAGTTTTGGAGAACAATAGGAGGGACCCCATCAGGTCCATAAGCCTTCCGAGGGTTTAGGCCAGCGAGGGCATGGAAAACATCATTACGAAGAATTTTAATACGTGGCATGAAGTAGTCAGAGGGTGGAGGAGAGGGAGGAACAAGCCCAGAATCGTCCAAGGTAGAGTTTTTAGCAAAGGTTTGAGCAAAGAGTTCAGCTTTAGAAATATATGTGATAGCAGTGGTGCCATCTGGTTGAAGTAGAGGAGGGAAAGAAGAAGAAGCAAAGTTATTGGAGATGTTTTTGGCTAGATGCCAGAAATCACGAGGGGAGTTAGATCTTGAAAGGTTTTGACATTTTCTGTTAATTAAGGAGTTTTTGGCTAGTTGGAGAACAGACTTGGCATGGTTCCGGGCAGAAATATAAAGTGCATGAGATTCTGGTGAAGGAAGGCTTAAGTACCTTTTGTGGGCCAGCTCTCTATCATGTATAGCACGAGAACAAGCTGTGTTAAACCAAGATTTAGAAGGTTTAGGACGAGAAAAAGAGTGAGGAATGTACGCCTCCATGCCAGACACTATCACCTCTGTTATGCGCTCAGCACACAAAGACGGGTCTCTGACACGGAAGCAGTAGTCATTCCAAGGAAAATCAGCAAAATACCTCCTCAGGTCCCCCCAACTAGCAGAGGCAAAACGCCAGAGGCACCTTCGCTTAGCGGGATCCTGAGGAGGGATTGGAGTGATAGGACAAGATAAAGATATGAGATTGTGATCGGAGGAGCCCAACGGAGAAGAATGGGTGACAGCATAAGCAGAAGGATTAGAGGTCAGGAAAAGGTCAAGAATGTTGGGCGTATCTC
Organism: Scylla paramamosain; assembly: GCF_035594125.1. NCBI lineage: Eukaryota > Metazoa > Arthropoda > Malacostraca > Decapoda > Portunidae > Scylla > Scylla paramamosain. Next base: position 14,790,566 of record NC_087163.1, read on the forward strand.
CAAGACGGTCAGGAATACGAGTAGGATGTTGCACCAATTGCTCTAGGTCATATATATATATATATATATATATATATATATATATATATATATATATATATATATATATATATATATATATATATATATATATATATATATATATATATATATATTCCTACAAAAATCCATATCAATCTGAAAAAAATAACGTAATTGAATTTGTTCATTTATGAAATATTAATATGTATGTCTTATTCCATTTTTTTCTCTTTTTCTTAATTTTCTTTGGAAATGGGTTACTCCTTTGTGTGATATTTCATCCAGCACTGAACATGTAGGGCCACATCACATTTTATGCACTCTGGCTTCATATTATTCTTATAGACTCCACTGTGCGCTATGTGTCGCCCATCACGATATTGTGGACTTTTTGTCATATCGCACATAGTTGAGAGTTTTCATTGGCACAAATTTGTTAGGGTTTTCTGCTGGCTTGAGGAGAACATTCACTATTTCCCTTAGGAAATCTAGTTCGGTGATCTTGTTTATTTTCCTGTACATTTTTTTTTTTTTTTGTGTAGGAGGATCACTGACCAAGGGCAACAAAAATCCAATAAAAAAAAAATGCTCACTGAAATGTCAGTCCCTTAAAAGGGTCAAAGCAATAGTAAAAAATTGATGGATAAGTGTCTTGAAACCTCCCTCTTGAAAGAATTCAAGTCATAGTAAGGTGGAAATACAGAAGCAGGCAGGGAGTTCCAGAGTTTACCAGAGAAAGGGATGAACGATTGAGAATAATGGTTAACTCTTGCGTTAGAGAGGTGGACAGAATAGGCGTGAGAGAAAGAAGAAAGTCTTGTGCAGCGAGGCAGCGGAAGGAGGGTAGGCATGCAGTTAGCAAGATCAGAAGAGCAGTTAGCATGAAAATAGCGGTAGAAAACAGCTAGAGATGCAACATTGCGGCGGTGAGAGAGAGGCTGAAGACAGTCAGTTAGAGGAGAGGAGTTGATGAGACGAAAAACTTTTGATTCCACCCCGTCAAGAAGAGCAGTATGAGTGGAACCCCCCCCAGACATGTGAAGCATACTCCATACATGGACGGATAAAGCTTTTGTACAGAGTTAGCAGCTTGGGGGGGGGGTGAGAAAAACTGGCGGAGACGTCTCAGAACACCTAACTTCATAGAAGCTGTTTTAGCTAGAGATGAGATGTGAAGTTTCCAGTTCAGATTATATGTAAAGGACAGACCGAGGATGTTCAGTGTAGAAGAGGGGGACAGTTGAGTGTCATTGACGAAGAGAGGATAGTTGTCTGGAAGGTTGTGTCGAGTTGATAGATGTAGGAATTGAGTTTTTGAGGCATTGAACAATACGAAATTTGCTCTGCCCCAATCAGAAATTTTAGAAAAATCAGAAGTCAAGCGTTCTGTGGCTTCCCTGCGTGAAATGTTTACTTCCTGAAGAGTTGGACGTCTATGAAAAGACGTGGAAAAGTGCAGGGTGGTATCATCAGCGTAGGAGTGGATAGGGCAAGAAGTTTGGTTTAGAAGATCATTAATGAAGAATAAGAAGAGAGTGGGTGACAAGACAGAACCCTGAAGTTAATAGATTTTCGAGGAGAACAGTGACCGTCTACCACAGCAGCAATTAAACGGTCAGAAAGGAAACTTGAGATGAAGTTACAGAGAGAAGGATTGATGCCGTAGAAGGGTAGTTTGGAAATCAAAGCTTTATGCCAAAATCTATCAAATTTTTTTTGATATGTCCAAGGCAACAGCAAAAGTTTCACCAAAATCTCTAAAAGAGGATGACCAAGACTCAGTAAGGAAAACCAGAAGATCACCAGTAGAGCGGCCTTGACGGAATCCATACTGGCGATCAGATAGACGGTTGTGAAGTGAGAGATGTTTAAGAATCTTCCTGTTGAGTATAGATTAATAAAACTTGAGATAGGCAGGAAATTAAAGCAATAGGACGATTGTTTGAGGGATTAGAACGGTTACCCTTTTAAGGAACAGGCTGAATGTAGGTAAACTTCCAGCAAGAAGGAAAGGTAGATGTTGACAGATAGAGCTGAAAGAGTTTGACTGGACAAGGGTGCAAGCACAGAGGCACAGTTTCGAACAACAATAGGAGGGACCCCATCAGGTCCATAAGCCTTCCGAGGGTTCAGGCCAGCAAGGGCATGGAAAACATCATTGCGAAGAATTTTGATAGGTAGCATGAAGTAGTCAGAGGGTGGAGGAGAGGGAGGAACAAGCCCAGAATTGTCCAAGGTAGGGTTTTTAGCAAAGGTTTGAGCGAAGAGTTCAGCTTTAGAAATAGATGTGATAGCAGTGGTGCCATCTGGTTGAAATAAAGGAGGGAAGGAAGAAGAAGCAAAGTTATTGGAGATATTTTTGGCTAGATGCCAGAAGTCACGAGGGGAGTTTGAAAATTTTTTGAAAAGATTTTTTGAAAGATTTTGAAAGGTTTTGACACTTTCTGTTAATGAAGAAGCCATTGACAATAGATGCATTCAGGAGAAATCTGAAAAGTAGGTAGTACCACGGACGCTTTCGGAATGCCACCCTGATCGAACAAATAGACAACTCCCATGTCTTTATTATACTGTTGAATTATCACTGGTTGTGGGACACTCACTCTTTCCTTTTTTAACTTTTGACCAACGCTTGCATTTACTCATACCTAAGAAAATACTGTCAATTTTGTTTGTAGCCGCCCTCACATCATTGTTTTCATTCCACTGACATACAACTAAGCCTTTGTGTTTGAGAATAATTCTGCAGACCCTCTTTCACTTTTCCTGATGTCTGAAAGAGGAACATCTTTAACTTTAATCTTTACGAATTGTTCCTGTGAGATTGATATCATCTTTCCTGAATGATTCCTACAGTGGAAAAGTTGTAAAGAAATTGTCAATATACCCATCATTAAATGTAGAAATCCTTGTAGCAAGTTTCCACAACAGACTCACCGATGGTTCGACCTTTTTCATAGCCTGTTTCTTTTCCTTCATTGAGTTTGAAGGACATAAGCAGTCCCTCTGTAGAGCAAAGGCACCAGAATTTGTATCCAAACCTCACTGGTTTTCCTCTAATAAACTGTTTGAATCCATGATGGCCAAAATAGGGCTCCATCGCTTCATCTGTTGCCCATGCCATTGGAAGTGGGTGAGCTAGGTTTTGGAAAGTCTTGTTGAAATGTTCAAAGGATGGTCGCACCTTGAATATTTTGTCGCCTTCAGGTTGCTTGAAATTGTCCATAAAGTGTAAACTCCGAACAATATCCTCAAATCTATTGACTCCCATACCACTCTGAACAACAGCAAGGTATCGAGTGTCAGCTTGAGTGAATCAAAATAGACGTCTGTTAGGGACTCTGTTATAGCCCGACAAAAGCAAAATGCCTAATACTTGATAAAGTTCCTATGTTGTAACATATAATTCTTTCCCAAAACCTCACATGATGATAATGGTTTGTTTCTCTCCTAATCATTTCCATAATTTTTTCATCCCAAAACACACATAAAATATCAACAGGTGTCATTCCCTCATCTGACCACTTCTTCAGCACAGAAGGATGGTGTGTGTTTTTCTTTGACAATACAATGTCGTTGCAGTATTCAGTAGTACTTTTTTCCATGTGTACTTAGGTTTTTCCTTTTTCTTTGGTGGCTGAGGTCCTCTCCCACTTTGAGTACTTGAAGTGTCCGGTGAATCCTCAGGAATACTTACAGGCATAGACCATGATGAAGATGGTTCAAGGTGAGAATTTCTGTTTGTAAATTCTATGTGAGGAGGTTTTGCTAAAAGCTTGGCTCACAGGAGATTCACAATTTCCTCCCCAACATCAACATTATCCTTACTTGGATCATCACCATCCGACTCTGTACCATCATCAGGAGGCTTCATTGGGCAATGAATACAAATATTCAACTGCCTCCTCAACGTTCTTTATGTATCTTAAAAAAAAAAAAAATGATGCGCATTTAGATGGGCATATTTTTTTTTACATGTATGTAGTTACTACAATATAACCATTATAACTTAATGGTCATATTTACGTAATAGCACAGGGTGTTATGTCTTGCATTATCCATCAATTTTGTGAAATTAATGCACGTGTATATAAGAAATTACGTGAAACTTACTTCTTACGTGGCATTTTGATTGTTAGAAAGGCGTGTTTTTTTCTTCTCTCTCCGCCATTTTTTTACAGTCAGAATGAATTTCTTGGTATGCTGAGGCAAACTTCAACGTTTTCTCTTTTATTTGCATATTAGAAAATAAAATTTGAATGATAAACTTGTTTAAACTAGGTCAATGAAAATAGCCAAATCTGCCCCCATTTAAATGGGCAACATGCGTAAAAAAAAAAAAAAAATCATATGGCATCAGTTTTGTGTCTTTATGACATATCTGAAAATGAAGTAGTTCTGACAAAAAACAAAGGGTACCGTGCGCTCATGGGTTAAACTTCCAAATTCAAAACAGGTTCTTTCACTAAATGTGGATGTCACTCTCTTTGAAAGTTGTAAGCCTCTAAGGAGCTTGGATAATCCATCACTCTGTGATTCTTCATCAGCTTCCGTTGTCTTATTCAGCCCTTTGTGTTCTCCCTGGTTAAGTACTCACGACAAAACATCAAGCGCAGCTACTGAAGATTCTTTATCCTCCCCCTGGTTTACCGAATCCGGTTCAGTCTTAATCTCTACAAGTTCCTGAGATGATGTTTTTCCAGGCCACCTTATCGATCCCTTTGCCGGATTCACTTTGTTCCGCCTTATCTTCGGTCAGGAAAATCATTACTGATTGCTGTATCCTGTGGACTGCATCGAATAGAGATTCCGCTTTGTACTTCAAACTTGAAGAGAGGGTGGTGGTGTTAACCTCCTCACCACTCTTGAGTGGGCCCTTGTCATCGACATTATCTTTCCTCCGAAGTGTCTCCGCTTCCTCTTGTCGATCCATACTGGCCAGCTACACTGGACAAACTTAAGTATTTCGCCTCAGCGCTGATGTATGTACTCCATGATGGTGCCCCGCCAGTGCGAAGACAAGGCCACTGCACGGTGTCTCACCTGTGCGAGGACACATTCACTCTAGACAGTGTCTCGCCAGCGCGAGGACACAGTCACTATACAGTGTCTTGCTTGGTCGAGGACACAACCACTATACAGTGTCCCACCTGCGCGAGGACACAGTCATTGTACGGAAGAGCATGCCGGAATGGAACAGGGAGCTAGTAGTGCCCATCTACTATATTCCATTTCCTTGACCATATCTTCATGATATCTTTATTCTTCATAGGTGAGTTCACCACCCCATATAGCTTCTATGCTTTCTTCCTAACTTTCTCCAACCTTGAGGTGAACATTCTACCTCTGTTGTTCTCAGACGAGTTAGACAAGTCATCCCAATCATTCCTAATGGGTCGATTTACAGTCCATCCTAAAGGGGTACGTGTCGGAAAGGGCTCTCCGTGGCTCCCTGTTCTCACTTGGTGTGGAATGAATGCTTCTGGTACGTCCAGACCTATCAATAGCTCCACGTTCGATGGTGTTCTACATGGCGTAACTCCCATTTGGAGGTCCCAAGATCTGACCTCTTCATTACGGGCGGTTGACCAAGTTGATCTCTTGTGCCTTCAGCGTAGACGTCTCTCTCATGAGCGTGTCTGGAAAGGGACATTGGTCTCCTCACTGCCTGAAGTTGGTTAGCCAAGTGTTCAGTACAATATGATCGGTCGCTGCCTGAATCTAAAAGGACCCCAGTAATCACCCCTGTCTGTCCCCTTGAGGGTTTTCTTACATTAACCTTTACTATAGGTAAGGCGCCTTTCTTGCGGCTTGATTGTCAGGCGGAACTGTCGTTCCCACTCCATTGATCGTTGCTGGTGTGGCTTGTCTCAGCTTCTCTCGTCCACCTATATGGGTTTCCCTGTGCTATCATCGTCACAGTCCGTTTGTCTCATACTTTCCGTTCTTCCTTCACTCCTCTGCCATTTGACCGTGTAATGGTTACAATCGGGCTGGCACTGCTTCTTTGTCGTTTGTTGCTATGTGGTTTGCTTTCTTGGCGATAATCTGGTTGGTCACTGGCCCGTTTTGATCCTCTTTCGTTGTTGCCATAGGCGCTTGGTAATGTTTCATCTTCCATTGGCCTCTTGGGGCCCAATGGGTTCCTCATATGGAAATGTACAAGGTCCGAGTGATAGTAAGTGCATCCCACAACTCCACAGAGCTTGTGGCCTCTGCATTCTGCCATCTGGTGTCCTTTACCCAGGCATGCGTAGCATCGTTTCTCATCTCTCACTAGTAGTATTCTAGCCCGTACAGACATGTCACCGAAAACATGGCAACTTTGGAGAGAGTGACTTCCTTGGCACATCGTACATAGTTGATATCTTCTAGCATGGTTTTCCTCCACTGACGTCACCAGACCCACTGGTCTCTTCCATGATGGTAGGGAAGCTCTTACAGATCTACTTTGCCATATGCTTGGATATTGTTGGGTCCTAGCCCGTCATGCCCATTTTGCTCGCTCTAACATTTCTCTGAAGAATACTTGAAGCCACTCTTGGCTGGCTTAACACACTGTGGCAGGGCTACTCTCTGTACGTGTGGTTCTCCCTTTCTTCCATATCAACCATATTCATTGTCATTAGACTTTCTTTACAGTATTCCCTTAATTGCTAATACTAGTCAGTGGATTGACTATTGATGATATTGAATTAGCCTACAATACTACCGATTATTTTCCTGTTTTTTTTTTTCTTATATTTGTTTTATATTTCTATTTCAGTAATTTTGGAGATCTCGAACCCTAGAGATGGACATCATTTTTGTTGAGAGCGAAAAAGGAAAGAAGCTATGTTTGGATGGATATCTATATATTAAGGGCAAAACAGTGAACAATAAGATTTACTGGAAATGTGAAATGTGCAAAAAAAGGAAATACTCAGCATGTGTTATCACTATCAGAAACGAAGCGGGAATCACAACCATGCATGAGATGCCGCTGATATTGATGCCGCTAAAGCCATGGAGAAAGTGAAAGAACATGCAATAAATAGTCAAGATACACCACATTATATTGTATCATGTGCTTCAATGGAAGTAAGTGCTGCTGCAGCGGTGAAGTTCCCTTCAGTATCAAATATGAAAAGAACCATACGCGCATGAGAAAATGCTGGATCTGCTTTGCCTAATAGCTACCTCGATCTTAACATCCCAGAAGAGTTTACCAAAACCATCAAAGGAGATTTAATCTTTTTTTATGACTCTGAACTCATAAATGATCGTATTTTAATTTTTGCAACCCAAAGCAATCTCGATATCTTAGCACGTTCTAAGCACTGGTACGTTGATGGAACTTTTAAAATTGTGCCCTTGATTTTTATTTAAATGTATACTTTACATGGCTTGAAGACATGTAATATATCACCTCTTGTATATGCACTGTTACCTAACAAGCCAAAGAAACCTATAAGAGGTTCCTGAAGGCTCTTAAAGAAAAAATCCCTATATTCCAGCCATTGACAATAGTGATTGATTTTGAACTTCCCATGGTTAAGGTCACAGAACAAGAATTTACAATGTCTAAATGTAGTGGGTGTTTTTTTTTTTTTTTTTTCATTTCAGTCAAAGCCTTTATCGAAAAATATAAGCAAGTGGCCTTAAGATAATGTACGACACTGATGCTGAATTTGCTCTTAAAATTCGTCTTTTATCTGCATTGGCATTTATACCTGTACCCAAAGTTGTGGAAACATTACAATTTCTAGTTGAAAATGAAATTTTTCCAGATATGCTTCAAGGAGTAGTGGATTATTTTGAAGACACGTGGATTGGGCAGCCGTATAAACGCAGCTGTAGACGTGCTCTTTTATTTAAACATGAAGTGTGGAACTATTTCAATAATGTTGAACGAATGTCGAAAACAAACAATGCAATTGAAGGGTAGCACAACAGTTTTAAACATCAAATACGTGCTCGTCATCCGTCTATTTGGAAATTTATTGATGGACTAAAGAGAGAACAAAGTTTACAAGAATTGCGAATAAAATGATATGTGGGAGGAGTGAGGGCAGAAAAAAGTATCGTGACTGTGCAATGCGATTAAAGAATATTGTATCAAACTATGACACAACAAACAATGTAGAAGAATATTTAAGAAGTGTTGCATACAATATTTCATGCTAGTAGAGTAAATATTAACAATAACAGTTTTTATTTTTTTTTATTTTTTTAATCATGAAGAACAACAAAAATTATAAAAATGTACCCTTTATTTTAAACTATGACGAAACAAACAATGTAGAAAAATTTTTGGGTACCCTTTCTTAATAATAACTGTTCAATTAACAATAATAAAGTTGTATTATTTTATCTTATTTTTACATCTTTTTCACACTTTAACCACTGTTTTCGATCAATCTGCCTTTCGAGCAATTGATAGTTCGAGATATTATTTTTCGAGCAATTGATTTCGAGCAATTTACTGTCGAGCAATTTACCGGATACCAAGCCACTCGATGTGTGGAAACTCACCATCATGGCTTTTCCGATTTTCAAAGAGGCTAGTTTCGCAACACTTGCAATCTTCCTCTAAACCGCTCAGCTATCAGTCTCACCCACCCTTGTGTGTTTATTTCCCTCAGGTATCCCAGGTCTCGTAAGTTCGCTACAACACAATTAACAAGGTCGCGAACTAGGTCTTTTTAACCTTGTATGTCGTTCCAATTTACAAATGCTCCATACCAAACTTTGTTGACTAGTTCACTAACGTATGTCTCTGTCTCCATACTCCTTGTCCAAGGTGGCGAATGCTTGTTCATATCCCAATTTTGGGTCTTTCATTCGTATACTTCCTTGCAATGCCGCCATTATGGATCCAGCATACAGTAAGCTGATAAGAGCATTTTGTTGAGCTTAGTTCTGTACGGGATGTTCGTCGCCTCAACGTGGTCCTTCAAGGCCTGTCAAAATTCTCAATAGTCACCACAAGAACCTCCACTACATGTAAGTGGCGGCACACAAGCGAGTCCCATGGTGTCCATCATTTCTTTCATGCCTGGAGCCAACGCTTCACCCTCAGACTGTCTTCCGTCTTCTCTCTTTAATGGTTCCACTGACGGGCCCTTGTTGGGCGTCGTACCGTATCTTTTCTCTCTGTATCACATCCACTAACTGGCCACCCTCTTGTTGGGTGTCGCACTCCGCCGTTGGTTGTGTCTGGAAAGGGACGTCGTGTGTCATGTCGGTTTTCTTCCCTACATTCTTCCCTTTCCCCCTCTGATCAGGGTGAACTTCCTTCCCCTGGCAATATATCTGGGCGCGTTCCCGGCTGGCACTAGGCAAGTAAGTCTCTTTCTTCCTCTGCTCTCTTTTACCCTGATCGAGACAATCTTCCTACCCCTGTTTCGTACTGGAGTCTTTTCTTGGGTGGCTTCACGAGAACGAGGTTCAGATGTAGCACAACGAGTCAGTTGATCTTCCTCAGCCACGCCCCATTGCTCTTGCGAATTTCTTCATTTCTTCTTACATTGTCTCCATTGCTTCCTTCCTCTGGGTACGTTCTTCCATGACTACTTGCGTCAGTTGTTGTATCATCTCTTTCATCTCCTTTATTTGTGTGGATGTTTATGGATGCTTCTTCGCTTCGAGAGTATTGTCATCCAGGTGAGCCTCATTTACTGACTCTTCGTTTCGCGGTGAGCTCGGCCTTCTATTCATCGTCACTGAGAACTGGTGGTAGATACTTCGTTAAAGGGGTGTTAGCTGAGGGGTTGGTAATCGAGTCCGCAGGACTGGTGTTACAGAAGGACTGCCAGAAAGGTTGATATCACTAAAGGACTGACTGAAGGACTGACTGAAGGACAGACTGAAGGACTGGTGTCCCTTAAGGACTCGCTGAAGGATTGACTGAAGAACCGGTATAACTTAAAGACTCACTGAAGGACTGACTGAAGGACTTGTGTCCCTTAAGGACTCACTGAAGAACTGACTGAAGGACTGGTGTCCCTTAAGGACTCACTGAAGGATTGACTGAAGAACCGGTATAACTTAAAGACTCACTGAAGGACTGACTGAAGGACTTGTGTCCCTTAAGGACTCACTGAAGGACTGATTGAAGGATTGGTGTCCCTTAAGAACTCACTGAAGGGCTGACTGAAGGACTAGTGTCCCTGAAGGACTCACTGAAGGACTTATATCAATGCTTCTGACGTCACGACGGATTCCTTGATCGTTTTCCACCATCTGATGTACAATCGTCACACTGTGTGGTGTTCACCATACTTAATTACACACACAAACACACACACACACACACACACACACACACACACACACACACACACACGTACGCAAATACCTCTCCCCCTTCCCAGCTGAGCCACGTCGGACACCCTCGGCCGCCCGGAACGAGGGCATCGGAACGAGGGCATCGCGCCAGTCTCCTGTCCGGGCAACACACACACAAACACACACTCACTGCCCACCCTCGAAGCAGGACGGAGATGCCCCGCGCGCCGCGCACCCGCCCTCGGCAACGCACACAAGAACACATACATGCTGCCCGCCCTCGAGGCAGGACGGATGGGCCTCGCCTGCTGCTCGCCCGTCCTCGGCACACGCACACACGAACACACACTCGGTGATCTGACCTGAGGAGCATCCTCTGCTCTGTCTTCTGGGAGGACGATGATGCCTGCCCCGCGCGTCACTTCTCTGCTCCGTCCTCTGGGAGGACGAACTGCGTCGGTCCCTTTTTGAGGCCCGCCGGCGTCTCCCCTTGGGTGGTGTTGCTCGCTGGACGTTCATAGAAGACCACACATTTGACTATAGCAGCCCGGAGGCAGATATAGGATTTTAGACCCACACAGTGACGCGAATCGTTTATTGCATTTGGTCAGACCTGAAGACATACATAATAAACATAAGACGTGCGTAACACTACTAACCATTACATACTGTATCACCATAATGCATCACTAATCATGGATTATGCAAATTAGGGCAATCTACCCCTCGCAGTACAGATGTGGAACTAACGTGTATGGGGTCTTAAGGAGGTCTGTTACCAAGCAACACCTGCGTCTGTATTGTAGTGGTCCGATCATTCCTGGAGTAGTCACACCCTAACTCGGTGGCGGTACAAAGGAATCTGTCCCTCCTGGCTTCGTTCCTGCTGGCCCTCGGCGCCTCACGCCTCCCCATCTTACCCTTAGGTCAGCAGTAGTTCCCGGGTGACTCATTCCTCTACGGAAATCCCTCTGTGTCTACCCTACGCGCCATGTCATCAACTTTACCACGTAAACACGACCCTCACTACCTCTCTGCAGCTAAGCTCTCCACAGGTAGTTCCTCTCACACATCTTCACTACTGCAATTAACTACTATAATGAATTCAGTTCCCTTAATATCTACTCTAATTAACTTCATAACTAATTAAGTTCACTATCCATACTCCATATACTAGTTCACTTTAACTCTCATAATACATATCATATTACTTAGCATACGCTTGCTTAACAACTTCTTTCACCCGCTCGGCGGTCTTTCACCCGCTCGGAGGTAACAATGCAACCTTACCTGGACTTCGAGGAATATATCATATAGTTTTCCACGTTCTTCCTGGATTTCCACCAATTTTATAGGAGGTGGGAGTTTGTCTTCTGGATGAGAGGGGATACTTTGTTGATTAGCCTGGCATTATAATACTTTGTTAGATGTGGGCGATCCGTTACTCTGGGCGGTTGTCCAATGAGGTATTATACTTCAATCTGTGTGCATACATCGTCTGCACTGTCTGTCCCCTAGAAGATGGATTATTGATTCTTTTCAGCTGTGATGAATAAGTTAGCGTTTGTTCCTTCTCGGTCGGTGGGTGAAACCGAGTGGCGTACTCAAAGAGATTTGATAATTGTAGACGACCAGCAGGTGTCTGGATTCGTCATATTTGTGCCTTGCACTAGACTCAGGTAGGAGGTGGCTTAGGGAGGCTGACCCAAGCTAGTGGCAGCCATGAGAGGGGCTGAACCTGGTCGTAACCTCGCCAAGATAACATGGGGGAGACAGTTGCTTGTCGTTTGTTTAGTTGTCCTTTGTGTGTCTGTACTCAGCTTAGGACATGGAAGAGAAGGCTGGTAGCAGGAGTGACTCGCCATTCTCCTGCCTCTGCCGAAAGTGGCAGTGTAGATTTGACCCAGTTTGGTTTAAGGACAATCTCACAAAGAGTGTCAATGACACAAAGAGTGTCATGGTGGTTTTTCCCAAACTGAAGGGATGTCTGAGGAGATTAAATTTAAACTGGAGATGAGGAGAATAGAGCTGAAGGAGGCGAAGAAAAACAGAGATTGGAAGCTGAGATGGAAGCTTGAATTAGAAGCAGAAAAGGAGAGGGAATTGAAAAGGCTTGAATTGGAAGCTGAAGCTGAGGCAAGGAGGTAAAAGGATGAGGAGATTAGAGAAGCCAAAAGGTTACTCGAAACTGAAAAAGGGGAGGAAGCGAGGATGTATAAGAAGGAAGAGGCTGAGAAGAACAGAATATTTGAATAGAAGAAGACTCGGATTGAGGTTAATTCACCTCATGGTTTGAGGAGAGGACAAGGAATGAAGGAAGACATTGTAGAAAGCCAGATGAGGAGTTTGAAGTTGATTCGTAAGTTTGATGAAAAGAACATAAAGGAATGGTTCAAGAGATTTGAGAAGAGAGCCTCAGAATTTGACTGGCCTCAGAAACGTTGGGTTGACTTTGTTGCTAATATGTTGAAAGGCTCGTGAAATTTATGATAGGGTGTCAGTGGAAGAATTGGAGGATTATGAAGAACCTACGAGCTATGGCCCGAGGGTTATCCCTTAATTAGGCAAATAACTAATTTTGGTCACTTAAACTGGCATCAATAATGGCGCCCCTACGTCGCTATGAGGCGGCCCGGATACGCCACAGTCCTTCCAAGCCAATCAGCGATCGTTTGGGTATGCCGTCATTAGTAACGGCACAACTTCTAGCCACACAACACAACGACATTACACACACTTCAAAACATCAGCCTTCCTTAGAGTGTTGCAGGACAAGGATTACCGCCGCTACCCTCTCCCATTTCCACTGTCCTCACGCCATAACCAGGGATGGTAAGCTGATGCAATGCACACATTGTACAGTTGAACAGTTGTAGTAAATGTTGTGATAAGTGACATATGTATACACCGTCAGGAAATTAGATAAATTATAGCCGATAAAATGTTGAAGCTGAAACTGATCTTACTCTCTAGTTACCTAATCATTTGCCACGTTCTCGTATGACTATTATGGATCATATGCCACAACCACCTAAGGAAACCTCCCACCTCAGTAATTACCAATTTTAATCATATGTTTACAATATCTAATGTCCATACTGCTGATATTTTTTTTTAAATAATCCAATATAACATTGAACAATTATACTCATGGATGTTAACACAAGTTTTTAAGGCATTATACACTGTTATAGTAAGAAACTGAAACTACTAACCGTGCATATTGAAAGATGTTATTTTTTCAGTTATTGTTTATTTATTTGTTTATTTTTATTTTTTTATGAAAATATTGGACTTCATATATACTGGAAGACTCCATATTGCTGAAATGAAATTAGTAGTACAATAGTTATCATTTATTTAGTTACTATGATTTATTTCGTAGGGATAATTGTGGTATATATAATTGTATATTGGTATATTGATGATTTATCCTGCAGCTAACTACTCGGCTGTTCTATAAAGAAAAGGGGGCTACAATCATCCCAACCAATCCTGTGGTCAGTGACGATGAGGAGGCCTATGACGATAATGACGACGTTGCAGACCCCACCTTCATCCCAACCACCCACGATCTGGATACTCCAGGTCCGAATCAACTGGGCCCTAGCTCAAGGAGGACGGTATCTGCGACCTCTGCAATGGAGTTCCGACAGGACGAGGACGACAAGGACAATGAAGAGGAGGAGGAAGCTGCAAAGCCACAATCCAAAAAGCCAAGGAGGTCAAAAGCCAGGACAACCACTTGGAAGAAAGTCGACATCAATAACCCACCCTTTCCTGAATACGTGCACACTCCTTCTGAATACATTCAGTCTCCATTCCAGTACTTCAGCAAGTTCTTCAGCAAACAGGTCTTGGAGTGCATGACCTATCAGACCAACCTGAACGCCACTCAACGACATCAACACCACCTTCAGTACCACATTATATGAAGTGATGAATTTCGTGGATATCCTGTTATATATGGGGATCATGCCAGCATCTGCAGTTCAAGACTATTGGTCTGTGGTGACCAGAGTTCCTCAGGCTGCAAACCTTGTGTCATCCAAGAGGTTCAAGCTTATGTATAAGTTGGACTTAATAATTTATTCTGCGGCACATATGATAACTCAACTGTATGTTTCATTGTAAATTTAGTTTTGAATTTGTATTCTCAGAATCAGCCATAGTCTCATCCTATCCTACCCTATACACATGATGGACCATATTGTTATGTATCTTTAGTGTATATGTTATTACTGTTCTTTTTTGGTTGGCTATATATTCGCTTACTGTAATTTTGTTTTTTGGTAACTAAGTTAAACCTTCTGTGACTTACGTAATTCAATATTATGATCTGGGATGGATCCAAAATTATTGAAATTTTGTAATGTATGTTGTTGTGGTCAATGAAACTATCTATCTATTTATCTATCTATCTATCTATAGGTTTATCCACTTCAATGAAAACTCTCAGATGCCTGGCTCACCTGACAGATTCTTCAAAGTCCTGGCATTGTTCAGTTTCTTGAATACTGTCTTCAGGAGAGAGTCACAAATCCCCAAGACAGTCTTTGAATAAAATAATAGCAGCCTATAAAGGCAATTAAGCAGGTAACTTGAGGCAGTACATCCAGAACAAGCCTGACAAATGGGGGTTCAAGTTGTTTGCCAGGGTTTCAGAGGATGGCTTCGTCCACGACATGGCCCTGTACCAGGGGAAGACTGCACTCAAGGCCCATTGGCCCCTGAACAGCAAAGTCTGGGTAAGATCAGCAAGATAATCTCTGTCCTAGCGAGTACCATGACATGCTCATCCACAACATCAATATTTGCAGACAACTACTTCACATGACTGGAGATAGTACGGTATCTCAAGGAAAAGGGCTCTAGGTATACTAGGACTGCCAGAGAATGCAGAATTGGCAAATGTCTCCTCAAGACCATCAAAGAGATGGAAAAGAAATTTACCCCGAGGGGGAACCGTGGACTACACCACCAGCGACGACGGTATCCTGGCCATCAGGTGGAAGCACAACAAGTTTGTCACTTTGCTGTCAACCGACCTGGGGGTGGAGCCCATGTCTGGTATCAGCCGGTGCTGCAGTGACATCAAGTAGAGAAAGGAAGTGGCCTATCTTTCAGTCATCAAAAACTACAATGCCAACATGGGAGGCATCGATAAAAGTAATATGTTGCTCCATCTCTTCAAAACACCTTTGAAGTTTAAGAGATGGTATTTGCGCTTGTTTGCTTATACCATCGATATTAGGGTCATCAGTACTTGGCTAATGTACAGGCAAGATTGAAAGGCTCTCGGTGAGGAATCTGGCCTGTCACTCAAGGATTTCCGAATTCAAGTGTTCAGGTGTGCCAGCAGTGGAAAACCAGTGACAAGTTGCCCACAAATAACTGTAACCTCTTCATTGCACACCACCACCGTTGAGGTCCCAACACCTATTCGAGGACACCGCAGTCACACCCCTGATAATTGTGTGAGGTTTCAGCTGACCTTCTTCCATGCCCCTGTCCACAGCAGCCGCCAGACCTGCAGCAAGAAGGGGAACATCATGAAGTCAAACATTGTCTGCAGGGTCTGCAAGGTTTATGTCTGCCTCAATGCTGATCATAACTGCTTCATCAATTACCATGAATCAGTTGCCTAGATGTCAGCACCTGTGCTTGTGGAGTTTATTGTGATATATGAAACGGAAGTGCCAGTCAGAAAAATGCACTTACTAAAATTTTAATTGATTAATTAATTAATTATTATTTTTTATTTATATTTATTGAACATCAATAAATATTATTATAATTGTATATATGTATATTTTTCCAATTTATTTATTTATTTTTTTATTTTGAGTTCATGGAACAATTCAAATGTAAATCTGAGCTAATTACTATTTCTAGACACTTCTTTGATTTTCACTTCTATGATAAGAATAAATAATTTTGATGAATCTTAAGACTAAAAATATCTTGTCTTGTAATATGTTGAAGTGTTGTTGTCTAAGGTTACAATTTGCAATTTCCATGTAATTATAAGAGTGCCCAATAAAGGGTTATAGGCTGCAGTTCCGTGGACAGAAGAGAACGCCTAGTGATTCTTTCCTTGAGTGTCCTCGCTATCTCGAGGAGATTTTTGAGAAATGGATTGCTAGCGAGCAGGCCACCTCCTATCGTGAGTAAAAATAGCTCATGGTAATGGAGCAATTTATTAATGTGGCTGAGAAGGAGAAGCGGCTTGCACCGCTGCCCCGAGAGAAAAGGTTTAAAACCTTAAAGGCTACGTGGGCAGATGACCATGTGTTGGAGCATCGGCCTGTGCCTCGCTGGAGCTGGCACGGCCAGTGAAAACCTATCTGTGGATTTAGTAATAATTATGGGCGAGTACACCCTGTTGGTAACAAGTCTCCACCCAGCTTTCGATGGAGACAGACTGGGAGTATGCAACATAGTACTCCCAGGTACAACATGAAACCAATGTGTCACTATTGTAAGAATACTGGGCACCTCAAATTTAGTTGTCCTAAGTTAGTGATAACCATGGCTTCCAAGTCTCCCCAGAACCCGATGGATTTGATGGTGTCTTATGGCCGAGACCAGGAGTGTGAAGAAATTCGGTCAGTGCTTGGTTGTGAGGGTAGAAAAGCAGGAGTACTGCTCCCTCATCTTTTACTATAGCTTGTGGTTGTTCTTGTCTGGAATTAGAGGATTGTACCATAATCTGCACTAGGCTATAGTTGTTCACGTTCTTCCGGATTTTCACCAATTTTATAGAAAGTGGGAGTCTGTCCTCTGGAAGATAATGGGTATATTGCTGCCTGGCCAGAGATTATAATATTTTCTTGAACGTTGACGGTCCGTTATACTTCAATCTGTGTGTGTACATCGTCTGTACTGTCTGTCTCCTAGAATGTGGATTACACTATGTACCACAATTTTTGTTTTTGACAAGCAAGTAACTCTTTTCATTACAAAACAATAGAATATGTCCATTATTCCTGTCAAACTTTGCTTTTCTGGCATTTAGAATGATTTTTTTGCCCCAAATAGGTAAATTTCACCATTTTTCCAGATACTGTCACAGAGAACGTTTTTACTCTTGTTTTGATAAATTAACCACATATATAACATAATGCATCAAGGGAATGATTGCAGCCTCTTGATCCCATTTCACCTCTTATGATATGCCTTCTCAGGCAGCCAAACCAGAACTGATTGGTGGTTTTCAAGCCCCCTACTTTTATATTGTCAAGCAGTACTATAGCATATTCTTAGTCTTTCTAGAATGTGCTCCAGTATGTTCTCAGTCTTTCTAGAATATTCTGGAACCTACTTTACAATATTCTGTTCATATACAATATACATATACAATCTTCATATTCAATATACAATGTTCCTTTAGATTATACGATATTCTTTGTAAGGGATGTCAAATTGTACTATGTTATGTGATTTTTGCCTCCTTATGTATTTGTGTTTGTATTCTTCTACTGATGACTGGCTTCGTTTTGTAATCTTGACGATACTATCTTGGACTGCTCCAGTACTTTCAGCTGCTGTAAAAGTATCGGGGAAAAGAGATGCTGGTACACTATGTAGGAATATCATCATATGAATATCATGTCCGAATACTCCATGTTGCTAAATATGAAAGGCATTTTCACCGTAGCAAAAAGATGCACTTTGGCAGTCAGCTGCTTGACGAAGCCTGTCACTTCGGTGTCATGACATCAACTATTGTGTTGAGGGTTGATGGGGTGACAGTTGCAATTAATTGCCAAGTATGTTTAAAAAATAGCACTTAACAGGCACTGTATTGTTGTGTTCTCTGTACATTTTCTTCACTGACACATAAAAAAAAAAAAATCAATCTGTTATTTGTTGTTTCCTGTAAAGTTTTGACTACGTAGATTGTACACAAAAAAATTTTCACTTAATGCGGCGCGGCGCCAGTGGAGTACGTTAGCTAGCCTAGGAGGGAAGGAAGGCGAAGGCCTATCCAGGCAAGCGGCTCCCGCAGCACACAAATATGTGTGTGTGTGTGTGTGTGTGTGTGTGTGTGTATATATATATATATATATATATATATATATATATATATATATATATATATATATATATATATATATATATATATATATATATATATATATATATATATATATATATATATATATATATATATATATATATATATATATATATATGAAGTTAGGTGTTCTGAGACGTCTCCGCCAGTTTTTCTCACCCCCCCAGCTGCTAACTCTGTACAAGGGCCTTATCCGTCCATGTATGGAGTATGCTTCACATGTCTGGGGGGGTTCCACTCATACTGCTGTTCTAGACACGGTGGAATCAAAAGCTTTTCGTCTCATCAACTCCTCTCCTCTAACTGACTGTCTTCAGCCTCTCTCTCACCGCCGCAATGTTGCATCTCTAGCTGTCTTCTACCGCTATTTTCATGCTAACTGCTCTTCTGATCTTGCTAACTGCATGCCTCCCCTCCTTCCGCGGCCTCGCTGCACAAGACTTTCATCTTTCTCTCACTCCTATTCTGTCCACCTCTCTAACGCAAGAGTTAACCAGTATTCTCAATCATTCATCCCTTTCTCTGGTAAACTCTGGAATTCTTTGCCTGCTTCTGTATTTCCACCTTCCTATGACTTGAATTCCTTCAAGAGGGAGGTTTCAAGACACTTATCCACCAATTTTTGACCACTGCTTTGACCCTTTTAGGGACTGGCATTTCAGTGGGCATTTTTTTTATTAGATTTTTGTTGCCCTTGGCCAGTATCCTTCCTACATAAAAAAAAAAAAAATATATATATATATATATATATATATATATATATATATATATATATATATATATATATATATATATATATATATATATATATATATATATATATATATATATATATACAAATAAATAAATATATATATTGATATTAAGACAGATATATAGATACTATCTGATGACAAGCCCTCGATCTGTCGTTCATCCATCTCGGATGAGTATCAAACGGTATTTTATATAAAGACTCAATCGAGTCCTAGACTCATACGCATCAACATTTTGCATTATCTTAATTAAAATTTTCATAATAGAAATTTGCATACATTTGTCAGATCCAGACTTTCCTCTCTTTCCGTTCAGGACAAGACGCCAAAACGAAATGCATGTCACTATAACAACCCCATCACGGAAGGCGCCATGGGAGGCTTGGGAGGTCAGGAGGCATCGGAAAGCAGAAAGAGGCGGTGTCCCTCACTAGAACATTTGAACACATCCATCAATTCCCAACACACGACTGTTCCCTCGCGGGTGTCGTTCCCGCTGGAAGAGTTACGAGTATTTTCACTCACCGAAGGCACACACGGGAGAATGCGTGCCCCTGGCCATGAATATCATGGTACCCTCGACGCCAAGGGTTTAGGGCTGGCTGGTGCCTTTAGGGTAAAGGAGGCGTCACAAGGGATCGTACATCGTCTTGGAAGAAGATCGTAAAAGGTTTTAAAATTTTGCTCTTTCTTCCTTTCGTTTCTTTACAACTTCTCATGCTCCAAAAAAAAAAAAAAAAAAAAAAACTAAAACGAGTAAAATGAAAGGGTCCTTGCCGAAAAAAAAGGTAAAAATAAACTTAAAGGTCCTTTAAGTAAATAAATTGATCTAATACTCTTCGACTGATACCTCTACAAACTTTGCTTTCCTTAATTTATTTTTTCTATTAACTACATGTGACTTTAGGTCTTCAGATGTCACAAGCGTGTCATTTAGCTTATGCCTAAGGTTCAGATGTCAACAGTGCACCATCTTCTACGTTTGTTTCTAGATCGTTAAAAAAAAAAAATACAAATGAAACCAGAGGAAGTAAACGATGAGAAAGACAAGAAGGTAGTAAAGAATATACGAAAAAGGAAAAGAAAAAAAAACTTAAACATAAACTTGATATCAGATATAGGAAAGAAAATGAAGAAACGAATAAAGAAACAGAAAGAGAACGGAAGCGAAGAAAGTTTAAAAAAATGCCTTGAAAAAAAAAAAAGTTGAGAAAAAACGAGGATTTAAAAGTTAAAGATTACAATAACTCCAAGAAGTGTAAGACTGAATTGCACCGTAGCCGCCCCAAGCCCTGAAAGCAAAGAGTCGTCTTGTGTAAAACCAAGTTCCCATTCGTTATCGAAATTGCCACTGGAAATTTACGTTTCCATCGAGGAGAGAAATGTCGATGGCAAACAGAAAGGAAGCAAAAATACATAACACTTTTTCTGTCTGTTCTTCAGAGAAAAATCATAAAAGTGAGATCAAACGTTTTTTTTTTTTTTTTATGTTTTTGAAAAGGAATTATTGCACAAAAATTGAGTAACGTTTTTATTATTTTAATATTTTTCTTATAAATGTTTATAAAAAAAAAATAATGGAAATGTTACATATACACATGATAGCGCGTACACACACACACACACACACACACACACACACACACACATTTAGAGTGCCAGACATAACCATTACCAAACATGCATATTTAATTACCTACGCAGCAGGGGATGAAAAGTGCAATCAGTATTTCAAAATGTGCTCTTCAATGACTTGACGAGAGAGAGAGAGACAGAGAGAGAGAGAGAGAGGGAGAGAGAGTGAGAGAGAGAGAGAGAGAGAGAGAGAGGGAGAGAGAGAGAGAGAGAGAGAGAGAGAGAGAGAGAGAGAGAGAGAGAGAGAGAGAGAGAGAGAGAGAGAAAGAGAGAGAGAGAGAGAGACCCTCTCCTTTCACCGCGCGCCGACACTACACACACACACCACACACACACACACACACACACACACACACTGAATGTCTGATCGTACATGAGCCGTAGACGATTGTTATCATGAATCATTGCCTTATAATTACAAAGAAAACACGCAAATAAAGGAACCTAATTAGACTAGCAAACTACAAGTCCATCCCAGCCACTTTACCCCCCCCCAAAAAAAAAGGACAATAGATATGATATAGATGTACTGAGGGCCTGTCGGTCAAAAAGTGGGAGGATAAGGGAAAATAAGGTGAAAGAAAATGCGCTATTATCAAGCAACTGTAAAATGTGGGGGAAAATAGGAAAGAAAAGAAAGAATAAAAGCAGAAAATTATTTACTTAGATATGTGAGGCAATATTAAGGGATAAAGAGAAGGGAAAGCGATGTTGATGAAGGATAAATATTAGATAGAGAAAGCTTATCGCTCGTGTGTGTATGGTCTACAATGACGAGAAGCTTGGGTATTGTTTGTGTAAAGAAAACAGCAAGATGAAGACTAGAAAAGAAAAAAAAAATGTAATAAGTCTTATAATTTTGAAAATGGAATTATTTATGCACGAAAAAATGCACCTGTCTCTGTGATCAAGCATAAGCATCTATCATACAGATTATATATATATATATATATATATATATATATATATATATATATATATATATATATATATATATATATATATATATATATATATATATATATATATATATATATATATATATATATATATATATATATATATATATATATCGTAAATGATCATTTTACTGGTGTGCAATAAGCGGTTACCGACGCAAAAAAGGATGTAGCATATCTTTTAAATCGTAAGTTTGGCAGGTACACCGAGCAAGCCAGATTTGAAGCATCAATGAGAAACTTTATGATGATGCTTTTGAACCCAATGAGAACCAAATGAGAGAAAAAAAAAAATGGATGATCTTGATAAGTAGAAAAGACTCACACAAATATACAAATATCTAATTATTGTTCAGGCAACCTGACTTTAACCGTAAGTAAATTAATGAAAAATGTAATTATGAGGATCATTACAACTCATTTAAGTAAACAGAGTTTGTTCAAAGTTTCACACCATAACTGTGCAAAAGGTAAATCATGTCTCTATGTGGTACTGTGATGTTATAACACTTTCCGGGAAGCCATTTGGAAAAATCGATAAAATGCAGCACCAAATTCGCTTGAAGCCAGATTCATCACTTATGTATATAACAGCTTATTCTGTAGAACGCAGAATTGTCGTAAGGCGATAGCTGAAGGCACGTTGAAAGAAGGATTAATGTAGGTTTTCATTCGCTTTGGAACTCTATTTGTTGTACCAAACTCCTTTCGACCTGTAATAATTTTCAGGCCCATCAGTACGGTCAATGTCGATGTTTATTAACAAATGTTGATACTCAATGATTTTTTGATATCGTTGGGAAGAGTAAAATACTTGCCTTTATCAAATCTCAGGAATTGGTCTGATACTTGCCTCTTTCACATTTCAGAGCACTTCCTCACTAAGTCATTGCGCACATAGACACAACATCCAGCCAGCATGGAGTCAATAATCGTAAGCAACATTGGGGAGCATTTAGACAAGCATAACTTAATAAATCATTCAAAGCATGTCTTCACGAAGTCCTGCCTTACGGAATTTATGAGTTTTTACAGTAAAGTTTACGAGTTGGCAAGTAACAGGGATAGTTATGACATTCTATACCTGGATTTTAGTAAAGCATTTTTAATATACATTAATGATTTGGATAGTGTGGTTAGTGGTAAATTTAATAGATTTGCGGATGACATAAAGAATGATAGATTAATTAGGTAAGATTCGGGAACCATCGATTTGCGGGCAAATTTGAATAGGATGAACAAATGGACAGACAGATGGCAAATGCAGTAAAACATTAACAAATGCAAATTATTTAGTGTGCGTAAAAGGAACTCACACAGTAGGTACATTGAAGCCGGTAGGTTCAGGGAACGAAAAAGATTTAGGAGTTATAGTTCTGATTTCCGTCTAAAAATTACAATGCGTAGAGACCAGAAAGCAGAAGTCCAGAAGTAATATTAAAGTTATATTTGGCGCTTGTCAGACCTCATCTAGACTATGCTGTGCAGTTCTAGTCTTCATATTACAGGAAGGAAATAGGTCTATCAGAATCAGTACAAAGGAAAATGACTAAAACGATACAGGAGATAAGGGCTATTCCTTATGAAACTAGACTTAGGCTTAGAAAGACGTTAAGAGGGGACGTGATAGAATAGTCTTTAAGTGGTATAGGGGTTATAACAAGGAGGACAAGGAAGTTAAATTCTCAGGATCAGTATTCAGGATAGAAATTCAGGAGAATTCAGAAGTATTCAGGATTGAAAAAAAATTGATTTAAGAAAGAGATAGGACGGAATTGGTTCTCAAATAGAGTGGTAGATGAATGCAATGGACTTATTATTCTGGGTGTTATTGCTGAGACATTAGGGGCTTTAAAATGTTAGAAAAATTTATGGATGGGGATGATAGGTGGAAATAAGTAGGTATGTTTCATACTTGGACTGCCATGTGATGGGTTGATGGCTTCTTGCAGCTTCCCTTATTTTTTTATGTTATTATACTCTCGTGCCCACGCTCTTGAATCTTCCAAAATTTTTATCATCTGGCTACGACTACAGAGTCAATCTCAAACTAAATTTATCTATGCTGTATACCTCTCACCTAACTCCTCTGATTATAAAAAAAAATCTTTGACTTCCAAAGTGGAGCACATTCTGACTCTCTTCCCTTTTGAGGAGATCTCCATTCCTGGAGACTTCAATGTTTACCACAACTTTTGGCTCTCCTCTTCCTTCCCTGACCATCCTGGTTAACTAGCCTTTAACTTTGCTATCTTCTACAATCCTATAGACCTTCTGCTTATGCTTTCGCCCTGTCTTGTCCGCTAGGGTCCTCCGATCACAACCCCATATCTGCAGCTTGCCGTACCGCTCGTGAGGAGGTATCATTCTGATTTTCCTTGAAATGACAACTGCTTTCGTGTCAGAGACAGGTTTTTGTTCGCTGAGCGAAAAATAGTGGTGATAGTGTCAGGCATGGAGGCGTACATTCCTCACTCTTTCTCTCAACCTAAACATTCCAAACCTTGGAAAATAGCCTGCTCTCGTGCTATACATGATAGAGAAGTGGCCCACAAAAGGTATTTGAGCCTTAATCACCTGAATCTCATGCACTTTATATTTCTGCTCGGAATCATGCCAAAATTTCATTAATAAAAAGTGTCTAAATATTTCAAGATTTAACTCCCCTCGTGATTTTTGGCACTAGCCAAAAATATCTCCAATAACTATTCTTCATTTTTTTTCCTCCTTTATTCCAACCTAATGGCACCACTGCTATCTCATATATTTCAAAAGCTGAACTCTTCGCTCAAACCTCTGTTAAAAACTCTACCTTGGATGATTCAGGGCTTGTTCGTCACTCTTCTCCACCCTCCGACTACTTCATGCTAACCATTTAAGATTCTTCACAATGATGTTTTCCATGCCCTAGGTAGCCTTAACCCTCGGAAGGTTAATGGACTTGGTGGGGTTCCTCCTTTTGTTCTCTCTTGTTTGTCTCCGTGCTTGCACTTTGCCTAGACAAACTCTTCCAACACAGTCTATCAACATCTACCTTACCTTCTTTCTGGAAGTTTGCCTACATTCAGCCTGTTCCTGAAATGGGTGATTGTTCTAATCCTATTGCTTTAATTTCCTTCCTCTCTCTATTTTTTTTTAATCTACCCTTTTTCATCATACCATAAATCTATGGAATGGGCTTCGTAGAGACGTGATAGATTGCAACACCGTAGAGACTTTTAAAGGCCGTCTTGATAACTATTTTGCTTCAAATCCGCGGTTAACTGATTTTGTTTCTGGTTAACTTCCTTGCTTCCAGAATATGGAGGCACCTCATTTCATCTGTTTTCATTCTTTCTTTTAACATTTTCTTCGGGATTTTATTTCTCTGACCCCATAATGTGTTTTTTTCTGACCTGCCAGAGGGAGCGGAGGGTGGGGAGAACCCTTTCTTCTAACATAACCTTAATAGTAAGTCAGGTCATCTCTTGAGGACGGCAAGATCTGTTGTGGCCCGAGTATGTATGTAACTATGTAACTCTCTCTCTCTCTCTCTCTCTCTCTCTCTCTCTCTCTCTCTCTCTCTCTCTCTCTCTCTCTCTCTCTCTCTCTCTCTCTCTCTCTCGACGTCCTAAGTAGCATCAGTATAACAGAAAGTGACGTGTCAAAATGCATGTAAACTTAAAGTAAGCAAGTCACTCGGGCCTGACACGATCTCATCCTGCATCTTAAAAGAAGCGAAATCCGAATTAGTTAAACCACTGACCGTATTGTTCCCTGCAGTCCGGTATAGTACCTGATGAGTGGAAGCTTGCTAACGTAACTCTGATTTTCAAAAAAGGCAATAAATCTTTACAATTTAATTACCGGCCAATTAGCTTAACCTCAGTCATATGCAAAATGCTTGAAACACTAATAAGAGATAAACTCCTTAATCACTTAGAAGAAAACAACTTACTTAAAAATACTCAACATGACTTCCGCAACAAACTCTCTTGTTTGACAAACCTCTTAGATTTCTTCTATGATATTTTGAACCCGTATGACGAGAGTAAAACGGTAGATATAATATATTTTGATCTTCAAAAGGCCTTGGACAAAGTCCCCTCAAACGTTTACTGATTAAGCTAAAATCACACGGTATCCAAGGCGACGTGTTGAGATGGGTAGAAAACTGGCTAAATAA
Organism: Scylla paramamosain; assembly: GCF_035594125.1. Taxonomy (NCBI): domain Eukaryota; kingdom Metazoa; phylum Arthropoda; class Malacostraca; order Decapoda; family Portunidae; genus Scylla; species Scylla paramamosain. The sequence continues at coordinate 14,816,450 of NC_087163.1, forward strand.
CCGTAAACAAAGAGTAGGAAAAAATGGAAAAGCATCCAAGTGAACTAACGTAACCAGCGGGGTACCACAGGGATCAATCTTAGGGACTATTCTCTTCCTTGTTTATATAGACTACATTGATGAGGGTGTTACCATTGTAATATTGAAGTTTGCTGATGACACCAAAATAGCGAATTCCGTAGTCTCTAACGAACAAGTAATAGAAATGCAGAAAAATCTAGACAAGTTGTCAGAGTGGGGGCAAATCTGGCAAATGAATTTTAATGCAGATATTCATACATAAGGTATAAAAACGAGAAAGCAAAGTATATTTTAAATGACACTCAACTTAAAAGTGTTGACAGCGAAATTGATTTAGGAGTAGCTATATCGAGTGGCCTAAAACCTAACCAACAATGTTTAGAAGTCGTAAAGAAAACGAATAAAATAATTGGCTTAATCGGCAGATCTTTTGAATATAAATCTAAGGGTACAATCCTCAATTTGTATAAGTTTAGTCCGCTCCCTTTTGGAATATTGCATTCAAGCATGGCGCCCCTGTTACCAGAAAGACAAAAATGATACCAAGCCTAAAAAAGGAGACAAATCATACGAAGAGCGTCTTAAAGAATTAAATATATTGTCATAAACACAAAGAAGAATAAGAGGTGTCTTAACACAGGTGTTCATTCTTCAAATTACGAGAGGAAAGGGTTGCAAAACTGTTGAGAAATCCCTCAACTCTCATGAATCTATTTTTATTTATTCTTTTTTTTTTTCCAGCGAGTAGTAAATCTATGGAATGGGCTTCCTCGAGACGTGATACACTGCAACACCCCAAAAACTTTTAAACACCTTGACAAATATTTTGTCTGCAATATGCAGCTAACAATGTTTGTTTGTTAATGATTAACTTTATTGCCTTCAGGAAATGAGGGCACCTCATTTCTTCTATTTCCTTTCCTATAATTTTTTTTTCTTCTCTAGCCCCGTAAGGTATTTCTTTCCTACCTGTTTTCCTCTACGGCTCATGCCGGAAGGAGTAGAGGGTGGGGAGAGAGCCTTCTGCCTTCCTGCCCTTTTCTTCTACTATCACCTTAGTAGTCCTAGGTCAGGTCACCTCGTGAGGACTGCAAGGTCTGTTGTGGCCTGTTTTTTTTGTGTAACTCTCTCTCTCTCTCTCTCTCTCTCTCTCTCTCTCTCTCTCTCTCTCTCTCTCTCTCTCTCTCTCTCTCTCTCTCTCTGACCACCACACACACACACACACACACACACACACACACACACACACACACAAAGAGAGAGAGAGAGAGAGAGAGAGAGATGTAAATCTACCAATAATACGTAGACCCAACAAGAACAAGATCATGAAAATCTATTTCCTGTGAAGATTATAATTTGGTAATCATAATATAATAATAATAATTTAATAATAATATGATGATGAAATAAAAATAATAATGGTAATAATAATAATAATAATAATAATAATAATAATAATAATAAGAAGAAGAAGAAGAAGAAGAAGAAGAAGGATAATAATCGCCATCCAGGCGAAGACGGATCCCAAGGGATTTTATCAGGTATACAGGACAAAGAATAAGGATACTATAGGTCCATTAAAGGCAGAAGATGGGGAGCTGGTTAGTTCTGGGGAGGAGATTAGTAAAATTCTGAATGAGTATTTTTTAACTGTCTTCACCCAGAAAAACACGCAGGATATGCCAGATAGTGAATAGATGTTTAGAGCAGATGAGACTGAGAAGCTGACATATTTCCATAACTAGGGAGATAGTGGAACAGGAGATCGAGTTCAAGACACCAGGACCAGATGAAATATAACCCAGAGTATCTAAGGAATGCAAAAAGGTTATTAGTGAGCTTTTAGTTTCTGTCTTTAGGAAATCACTTGAGTCAGGTGAGGTACACATAATGTGGAGGCAGGCTAATGTAGTACCCATCTTTAAGAAAGGAAATAAAACTTTAGCGTCTAACTATAGACCTGTCAGCTTAACCTCAGTTGTAGGTAAAATATTAGAGTCAATAATAGCGAGGAACATTATGGAACATTTAGATAAACATAACTTGATAAATCAGTCACAGCATGGTTTCACGAAGGGGAAGTCTTGCTTGACAAACTTTTTAAGTTTTTACGTAAAGTAAAGTGTACGAGGCAGTAGATAATGGTGATAATTATGATGTCTTATATCTGGACTTTAGTACCCCATCAAAGGTTTCTGACAAAGGTTAGGGCATATGGGATAGATGGGAAGGTGTTAGGCTGGATACGGTCATGGTTTAGCGACAGGCGACAAAGAGTTGTAATAAACGGCTCGAAATCCGAGTGGGGTCATGTAATTAGTGGGATGCCACAGGAATCAGTATTAGGGCCATTGTTATTTCTAATATATATCAATGACTTGGATAGTGGAATTAGTAGTGATGTTAGTAAATATGCGGATGACACAAAGATAGATTAATTAGGTCAGAATCGGATTCCATCGCCTTGCAAGCAGATTCAGATAGGATGAATGAATGGGCGGACAGATGGCAAGTGGAATTTAATATCAATAAATGCAAAGTACTTAGCGTAGGTAGAGGAAACCCACACAGTAGGTACACATTAAACAACCAAACTCTGGTAGGTACTGGGTACGAGAAAGATTTAGGAGTTATAGTAAGCTCTGAACTCCTTCTAGGAAAACAATGCATTGAGGCCAGAAACAGGGCAAATAGGGTACTAAGATTAATTTTTAGGAGTGTTAAAAGTAGAAGGCCGGAAGTAATATTAAAGTTATACTCATCTAGACTACGCTGTGCAGTTCTGGTCCCCACATTACAGGAAAGAAATAGGTCTATTAGAATCAGTACAGAGGAGAATGACTAAAAGGATACAGGGGATGAGGAGTATTCCTTACGAGGCGAGATTGAAGTTGTTAAATTTACATTCTTTAGAAAGACGTAGGTTAAGAGGGGACCTGATAAAAGTCTTTAAGTGGTATAAGGGTTATAACAAGGGGGATGTAAGCAACCAGGGTAGAACAAGAAATAACGGGTTCAAGCTTGAAAAATTTAGGTTTAGGAAGGAGACAGGAAAAAAAAAAAAGGTTCTCAAATAGAGTGGTAGATGAGTGGAACGGACTCAGTAATCATGTTGTTAGTGCTAGGGCATTAGAGAGCTTTAAGAGAAGATTAGACAAGTTTATGGATGGGGATAATAGATGGAAATAGGTAGGTATATTTCATACAGGGAATGACACGTGTAGGCCTGGTCGCTTCTTACAGCTTCCCTTATTTCTTAAGTTCTTATGTTCTTATTGATATATAAAATGTACAGTAAGAATCATATTGGAAATCGAGAGTAAAAAATCTATTAAACTAATAAAAGTATATAGAAACTAGTCAGTGCATAATGCTTCCTTCATCATCTTGATCTCATGAGGTGCTAGCATAGTGATGTCCTTAATATCCATCATATGGCATAATTTTGGGATGAGTTCACCGGTTTGTCCTGCATGACGCTGCTCATTTTCAGCTGTACCCAAGCCTCTTTCACCTAACTGCTATTCACCTCATATTTCTACATTATATATTACATGTTACTACCTGCATCACACTAAACTCTTTGGGTATTGTAATGATTTATTTCAACCTGTTGAGGGTCTATTCATTGGTAGAGATCTTAAAAATATATGTATAAAAAAAAAAAAAAAACCGGTAGTACGCCGAACACATTAAAAGCAGTAATATTATCTATCATATAATAAGTAACATTAATAAGTTACTAAATATTTTCACCTCACATTAAGCTCCTAGAGAAGTAGTGCAAATGTGCACCAGACACATCATACCCAAAACCCTACTTAGGAACATAAAACATACCATATGGAATGTCATAATTATAATTCAACCCGTGCCAGTGGTCGCACGGCAAGCCTTAATACATACATAAATATCATAACATTGCATTTATATTGTAATGCTTCAGGTTTATAGTGAAATACATGTTCACTTCACAATAGATTTGGCTCTGTGTGCACCTTTTTATACTTGAGGGAAAAATTTATTCTGACTATGCAAAAGAATTCATCATTCTCTACATTCATGACATTTTTATTACCTTCTTTGTGTTCTTAAGTTGATTCCTTCAAAAATGTACTCTGCATCTCCAATGATTTTGCATGCCTTTGTCTTACTAGAAACGGAATGTTCCATGTCATCCACGTAGGTGTTTTTTTTATGATCATCCGAGCAGAGCAGCCTTAGGTCACTCCTCCAAGTGTCTCCCCTGTATGTCTAAGTGGCAGTGTAGCTATATTACCACTCGGGCGATCACCAAAAGTAACAGTTGTCAAAACATAATGTTCAAGTGCTTTAGACACATCAAAATTTCTCCAAATGAAGCTATGAGTATGTTGATCTTACTTATCTAATTTAATGGTATGATACAATCTTGATATGTATCCTATTACAAGTAATTTTTTTTGTCTCATCCTCAACAACACTCCTAACATTGAATTTAACATAGCTGGTCCCTTGACCCAATAGAAATTTATTTGGTGTCCCTGATAATTACTTGACGAGTCAAATACAGTTCTCAATAGTGTATACGAAGAGTCTGGCTTCATCACCTCATGACGATGCACGTAGTGGACAGGACCTATATACGAGTCAATTTCTTCCCTGTCTAGTTTTCTTAGAACTCCCTTAATGATCATCTCGTCAATCTGACTATGATATAATTTACAGTAGTCATGATCAAGTTTGGACAGCCTTTCACCAGTAGCTTTCATCCTATGGACAACAACAGCAAAGTTAATTGGCAAATTCATTGGGTTCTTTATCCAGGGATATTTAACTACCCACACTTTGTTAAAATGATCATACGTAAGCCCCTTCTCTATTAAGTCTAGCTCCCTCTTCTCTCATATTGTGTTTACAGACACAATTTTCACTATTCAAGTCTAGGCCACTACCAAACACCTTATGCAAGGACATTTTCAAATCAGGCATTTCACAACAAATATTTCACTAGTAATTGAATCAGTTGAAATATGATTCACAGTAATACATAAACTTGCGTAACCTCGATGGTTAGCACCCGATGTCAGCTCACCCCTGACACAATAACCAAACTGATTCTCAAATAACTGGAGGCTACCTACAGTTTCCATCACTTTGGGGAGCAGTTCACAAGTCTGTGCCAATTAGCATATCTACGTTACCGACAGTCCTAATCAGTATGTGTTGTTTTACTCCTAAAATCCTACTAAGTTCAATGGTGTCAACATCACAAACATAATTTCAATTCCATATGCATTAATCTGCCAAACTTTACCTTGCTGGCCCACTAATGGTATATTCTTTGCTAATACAGTCCTCTGAAATATTACTACCCACTTTAGTGATATTTATAGAGATAATTCTCACAGGAATTCCCAGCCTCCTTGTTAATAAGAGAGATTGTACTGTAATATCTGAATCACTATCCCAGAATAGTTATAGGGATGCCTTTGTGATATACCGAGCTAACCATCAACATTACTTTAGAATTACCATTCATTGGTCTACCAGTCATGTTGGTATAATGATACATACTGGTATCTACTCGCACTTTGTGTAACAGTGGATGGTGGTACATGCCACACACCTTGTTATTTATGATCGCGGTGCAACCACATCTTAGATTACAATATCTTGCCAAATATTGGCTTGAAACTATAAAATCGTGTGTGTCATGTGTGTTAGCCTTATGTAACCAGTGTGATTCACCCATGTTGTCCTTCCTCGACATATTCTTACCATCTGTCAAATTGGATAGTGTCTTGGTTACATTCAACAATTGCTTCTCCATATTTGACTGACTGTCATGTAAATCTTGAATCACTGTATGCAAATCCGCATCCGGAACTTCCACAGCCAACATATTCACATTTGATTTGTTGTTACTACAAGTTCTTATTGCTGATCCTATATATTCAGCCCTACTTCTCTGGGTCCGTAAAATATTCTAATAACTTTTCAAAGTCCAAACCCAGCCATTTTTTTTCTTGACCGCTAACTCATCCATCATTGCTACCCACTCCCTTTTATGTGTGGGAGGCATCACTCTTTCTACTAGACCCAAGGCATTAATGGAATTCCTTTCTGATTGTAAGCCAATCCTTTTCAAATCTAGAAAATATCTTTCAACTCTGCATAAAATATATATGTTACATAACATATCAATGTAAATCACAGCTCTAATTAAATTGGTTTCAGTCAAGAAAATCATCAGTCAATCGACCACATCCGGGTACTCATCATCCAAAAGAATTGTCTGCGTTACCGGAAGGCCGCAGCCCCGGCAGTAAGCTGCTAAGGGCCGCATCTCCTCCCGATAGCGCACACAGTGAAGCAGGATGTGCCCTATAGAGAGGGTGACGCTGCAGGTAGTGCACTGTGGTGGAAAGGCATTGGCTATGTAGGAGAGCATATGTGTAGGGAGGGTGCAGTCCATCATGAGGCGTGCGAGGACCACCTCCTCCCGCCGTGTGGGACGACTGGAGGAGGTCCACTTGCCTAGGATGGGTTTGGGTGTATGTAGGTAGAGGTTCTCCCGGTGACTTTGCCGCAGGAGTTTTACTGATGATTTAACAACTGAGAGACGTGACAGCAGATCCCGACGGAGGTTCCACGCTCCCTCGAGCTCAGTAGCAGACCTAGCCAGCATGTCAGCCTGTTCATTTCCGCATATACCGGAATGTTCAGGCACCCAGATCAGTGAGAAGGATTTACAAAAAGAATTTAGTTTATTAATGATGTTGCTCTGAATTTCATTTGTATCCGTTTGCCCGGAATCTATTGCCTGAAGGGCTGACATAAAGTCCGAAAAAAAATTACACTTGAATCATGGGGTGAATTTAATGCATCTATGGATGGAGGAATGCCAGTGACGAGGGCCTGGAAGTGTTGGTGGAGCTCCGCCTCGGTAACGACAGCCTTCTTCCCCGATAGCCAGATGATGGTAATGGTGGTTGTGGGACGTTTCCAGGGGGGAAGAATCGGCAGCACGAGCACTTCCGCGTCGTCCAGTCTGATGCCGGTGAGCTGGCAGAGCGTATGTAGATTTGAAGCGACTAGACGGCGGATTGCAGTGTGGAGGTGGCGGTGCTGCCGCATAATTCTGCTTGATGCGTTACCAAGGGGAGCCCTCAGGGCTATTTTTATCCCATGAGATAAAATGAGGGTGTCGTGACGAAGGTGCAGTGGTGGTATACTGGCGTCAGCCTCCATCTGCGCCACACAAGTGCAGAGCAGGGTTCCAACACACATTCGCACATATTCATTCTAAAACACATCCAATCTCCTCAGTGTTTGTTCCGACGCAGACCCAAACACCGGTGAGCTATAGTCTAAGTGAGAACGAATTAAGAACTTGTATACCATCAATAAAGATTTTCGGTCTGCTCCCCATGAGATACCAGAAAGATACTTGGACATTAATTTTTTTTTACAACAATGTCTAAGCAATTCATTAACATGAGTCTTCCATTTGAGTCTGCTGTCAAAATGCAGACCCAGGAGCTTTACTGAATTTTAAACGGTATCGGTTGGCCTTGAAGAATTAATTGCAAAACTGGTACGTTATGTCCAGTGAAAACAACACCGATACACTTAGGAAAGGAAAACTTAAATCGCCAAAAAGGGGCCCAATGCTGGAAAGAGCAGCTTGAATCCGTCCTGCCGAAAACTGCGTTAGCCGAGGAGTGCCATAACGCACAGTCGTCAGCGTACAGTGAGTATTTAGGATTCCTGGGGACGGGAGTTGTCGACAGAATATCATTAATCATAATTAAAAAAAAAAGGGGACTAAGAACACTACCCTGTGGTACCCCGTTTTCCTGGACGAAAATGTCCGAGATTACGTTACCAGGAAGCTTGACAGAGAATGTTCTATCCTGAAGAAAGTTATAAATAGAAATGAGCAAGTTACCTCTGAAGCCGTGAACGTAGATTTTCATGAGGATACCGAGTCGCATTGTCATGTCGAAGGCTTTGTGAATGTCCTGAAACACCCCTATCTTGAACTCATTTTTGGCATATGCCTCTGAAATGTATTGCTCCAGGTGTGTTAGGTTATCTATCGTGCCTCGGTACTTCCGAAAACCCGACTGTTGATCACCTAACAAATCCTTCACTTCTAAAACAAAAAGGAGCCTTCCCTTTATCATTCCATGATCTTACATTGACAGCTCGTGAGGGCAAAAGAACGATGCGCACTGGGGTCCGTAAGGCGTCCAGTCTTTTTGGGGATTGGGATGACTTGTGAAAAATGAGAGGAGTGAGTGTAGGTGATCCAGATTCTATTGCAAAGTTGAAATAATTTTGTAAAGGAATGATGGCTGAGATGTTGTAACATAAAATATTAAATATTATGAAATACCGGGACTGAGCCTTGACAGGATTTCAGGGGAAGGAGTTCATCCAGTGTAAACTCTGCGCTGTACTCCGAGTTTACGCCTCCTGTGACAAAGTTTGGGACAGTGAGTCCGCTACCTCCTTACGGGGAAGGAAGGTAGGGTCATAATAGGTGGTGCTGCTTGCCTGGTGAAAGTGTTGGGCTATTGAGTTAGCAATGTCATCTTGGTTGTCTATTATACTATTCTTTATTTTGAGAGTTGTGATTGGAGTATATGTTATTTTATTGTTTAATATATGTATGGTTTTCCAAACTTATGATAGGGGTGGTGCGATTCACAGTTGATGTAAACTGTCGGAATGAGTCTCTTTTAGCATCACGGATGACTTTCCTTGCCTGAGTTCTTGCTTTTTTATATGTTACGAAATTTACTTAACTGGACTGCTGGCTGAAATACCTATATCGTTTATTGCGCTCACGAAGTGCTTGTCAGCAATCCGTTGTCCACCATGAAACTCCATGCTTTGTGTGAACTGTAGAAGTCTTCGCAATACATGCCTCAGCGGCATGTAATATGGACCGTGTTGCGTTGCTGACCATAGTGTTAATGTCCTCGCCAGATATATACACGTCGGCAACCCCACGGAAGTTGCCCAGTCTGCTTTCTTGAAATTAAACTTGGGAGGGAGGGTGCATAGGAGATGCAGATGGGCTGGTGGTCACTTCCGTGGGAGTCATCGATGGCTTCCCAGGAGAAGTCAGGAAGTATATTTGGCGAGAGCAGGGACAGATCAATGGCAGACGTGTTACCGTTTCGATCATATTCACGAGTCACACTTCCATCGTTCAGAAGACAGAAGTTTGTAATAATGTTAACTATCTGCTCCCCACGTACACTTAACCTCCCACTTCCCCAATGCTGATGATGGGCGTTGAAGTTGCCCAGATCTAGTCTGTTGCCCGAAAGATGGCTAATTCAAGATGTAACGTCGTCATCAATAATGGGGGCATTAGGAGGCAAGTAGAGGGAACAGATAGCCAGATACGTGTCGCTGAATTTTACCCTGCGCACGACAGCTTCCAGAGGTGTATTCAACGTCACTTCTGTCAGTGTTTTGTGTGTATATATGTCAACTCCGTGTTCTTCATACCTTCTATATAGATGGTAGTGTTTTAGCATTGCAGGGTCAGGCTCATCCTGTAGTTTCGTCTCCTGTAGACATATAACGGACGGTCTGTGTATGTTCACTAAAAGTAACATATATGAATCTTTATTCTATATACTTCTACAGTTCCGCAGTAACACCTTGAATATTATGGCTTAAGAGTTGCAGTAGTAACCGTGTTTCTTGTCCTTTTGCGCTCTGAGGCGCTGCCGGGAGTCCTCTCCCGGCCGTTGCCAGTGGTGACGTCCATAGATTCATCAATTGTTAACTCCCCGGAGCTGGTCGACAGGTAAAGAGCGTAAGAACCCCTCTTCGAGGGCGTGGGGGCAGCGATGACATGAGAAGGGTGTTGGTGTTCAAGTTTTGTGATATTAAATTTATTAAGACGTCGTTTTTTTCATTCCTCCTGTGAGTAGTAAAAATAGCAGACAGATATGGAGCAAAGGAAGTGATGGTAGATGCTTTGGTTGTAGTAGATGTAGATTTAAAAGTGGGAGAGACAGAGGTTGACGGTGAGGCTGTGGTGATATATGCGGTGGGTGACAGATCATTCTGAATGGCTACAGTGCACATCTAGGACTGAACTCTTACTGTTGAGGCGTATGAAACTTTTAAAGCTAACGCGGCATGCGTCTGCTTCACTCACATTCTCGCCTCATGGCGATTGCACAGATACGTCACTTCTCTGCCAAAGATGTGCACTGTTCCACCCTATGACCCTCTCCAGCACATCTATCGCAGTAAGAGTGCGAAGAAAGACAAGCGTTGCCATGGTGACCGTAAAGCTGACACTTGAAAAAACGGAGAGGATTCGGAATGTAGGGACGAACGGGAACAGGTTCGTGTCCTACATGAACTCTCTCTAGCAACTTAGCAGCACTGAAGGTAAATATAACCGAGACCGTACTCCTTTTGGTACCGTCAACCATTTTAGTGATTTTTCTAGCTTCATTTACATCTTGGTTAACCATGCAATCGACAATCTAAGTTGGTTCTATGTCCACAAAATCGCGGTGGGAGGCGACTGCCCGACACGAGTTCATGGACACGGGAATCAAAGCCTCGATCTCGATGTCATGGATGAACCGAAGCTTTAATAATGAATTGACTTGACTTGACTTAAGTTAATCGTTTGAACAAGTAAGTTACCACTGGCAAGTAACAAGTAAGTTACCACTGGCAACTTCACAACATTTCCAGTGTTACAATCAATTACTTTTTTTTATAAAAGAATTTACCGTAAAGAGACAGGTGTTTGTCTTTGAGTGAAGAGTCACTAACGTCGCTTTATTAGGGTCAATGGACAGTCGGGCAGTCTGGGGTTGTAGGTTAGTGTCCTCCCTCCCCCTTGATGGGAGAGGGGAGGAAGGTCCATCAGACATGGAAAGGAGGTACACCCCCCCTCCTACAGGAGAGGAGCGAGAAAAAAGGAAGTCAGGAAGGAGTATTCCTGCTGTCAGATTGCCCTTCCAAACTACTCTTGGCGGACCGGACGGTGTCAATTCACCCCAAAAGCACCCTCACAGAGGCGGATCCTCCGTAGAGGAAAGACAATCTGACACGTGGCAACAGACACTTGGTGATGCTGCTGAGGACAGTGAGAGTGCAAAGCTCAGAATCAGGGACAGTGGACACCTAACTTTATTTATCTAAACCTAAGCCAGAGGGGCTGCCAAAAAATCCACGCAAGGTGGTAGGAAGACAAAGCAACAGAACTGCAGTGATCACGGCAGTGTCCAGGCTCAGTCTGCTAAGGTGAGTGTTCTGGCTGCTACGTTGACGTGTCGTTAGACGGCGCAGGCGCAGTGCTTAGCTGACGTGGTGTTTCAAGCTTTGAACTCCTACGATATTTAATAACTTATTTCAAGCAGCTTACTCTCGAGCAATTGAGAGTTCTAGAAATTATTTTTCGAGCAACTGACTTCGAGTAATTTACTTTCGAGCAATTGCTTTCGAGAAATTTACCTAGATTCGAGACGTAGGCAACGCCGAGGTGGGCTGCTGTTTTGTTTACATGCTTCGAACAGAGAGTCGACGGTGCTGCCCTCTGCAGATTTTTTTTTTCCTAGAACTAACCAGGGATCGGCTCCTCTCATTGAGTTCCCATAATTCCTTCTCTCTTTACCTTTATAACCTTATGCCACGAAACGATCGTTCACCATCTACCGCCCTAGCTAACTCTCTTTACAGGTATACTGTTAGGGTCAGTGGAGAAGGGTGCAACGAAGACATGCAAGTGGAAGTGGACATCCCTTACTGTGCAAGCGACTAAGTTTGGGTAAGGCCTCCTGGTATTAAATGCGACGGACGTTACCACAAAGGCGTAGAGACAAGAATCACATCTTTGCAAGATGTCCAGGTGAATTGTCCTCCCCCCGTCATGTCAAGCATCTCTGGTCTCGCCTCTCTTTCACAAGTACCCAAGATGAAGTCAGTCACAGCGAAGAGGACGACGACGATTACAAACTACTCATTACGTTTCCACAAGGAGTGCAAAAGCAAGACAAAGTTCTGTTACTGCCGACGGGGCCGCTCGGAGAGGATATAGAGACACCGGCTTGGTATTCTTTATGATTAATATTTTAGGGGTTGAGTGTAATTGAGTGTTAACAAGCGCACGCGCCCGTGTGTGTGTGTGTGTGTGTGTGTGTGTGTGTGTGTGTGTTTGTGTGTGTGTGTGTGTGTGTGTGTGTTTCTGAGTGTTTTTAACTGCCGTTTATATGTGATAATGGTTTCATCTATGCGTGGGTGCCTCCCCTCTTTTCTCTGGACATCAGCAGGGAGGAATCTATTGGAAGGGAGGTGACGATGAGCAGCCGAGAAAGCGACATCGGCAGAATACAGCCAGCCCGCGATTCACCCGGATGCCCCCAGGAACGCTCACATTGCCCTGCCAAACCTTCAGGATTCATGTTTGTCCCGCCCTTGAGAGTCCTGCTGGAGCTCACCCACTTATGTGTCTGAGTGAGCTGTGAGCGAGCAGATGTGAGGCGCGATGAGTCCCAGTGAAGACCTGTTCGGCCTGAGCTGTGAGCTGGAAGCGAGGCATGTCGCCGTCGGGATCTACATTTTTCTTACCACTGTTTCGTACAATAAAGCTCCCAGGAGGAAGTGACTTTTCATTGTGCCTCATGGTTGGATATATTAATTTGTTTTGGTTAAGTTGCGGTATCTATTGTAACATGTCTTGTGTAACCTCTCTACCATTCTAAGATAAATATATGCGTAATCCATCCCGAAAGTAGGGGCGGCTGATCTTCACGTGATTCTTGCTGTTGCTATTAATTTTGAGGACGGCTGATCTTTACGTGGTTCTTGTTGCTGCTATTAATTTTGGGAACACGTTAGATGTACAACGCTGATTTAAGATCTTCCACTTTAGGCAACTTGAACTTAGGAACACTTGAGGCAAAATCAAAAGCAATCAGTTTTATTTCTAGGTCTTTGTTGAGTCCTGCCTACTCTGTGTACTTCACGAACCTGGTGTCCTGTGGTGTGTATTTCTGTCTTAAGTGTCACACAGGACACTTTGAGCCTTGCAGGAGACATACCTACTGAAGTCACTGAAGAGGACTAGGAATAAGAGAAAGTGTAATAAAAGTGAGAGAAAAAGGTAAAGAAAAATTAAAGCTACTTACTTCCATATTCTGCCGGCGTAAGTGGCAAAGATTGCGGGCGGCTTTAGTTGATTTAGATCACGTACGAAGATGGCCACTTTGTGAGTCTTTCCTTGCAAAGTGTCATACAGCTTTTACGTCGAAAACATTAGGGTTGTGGGGTGTGGGATGGTGCAAGGTGTGACAATATCATGGAATCTTCTTGTCATTGTCTTTTCTTATCTTCATTCTTCAAATGTATCATTTTAATTTGTTATTAATAGGAAAATAATCATATACATATTTTTGTCAATTAAATAATATTGTCTATTTTTGTATCTCTATTACCCAAAATAATTTAATTACTAACAAAGTATGGGAGACTGGGGCAAGTTGGCAACAGGGTTAAGTTGGCACATTTGAAATAATTCCACTATTTACCGCTTGATAGTACTGTTACTCACAACAGTTAATCGTTTGTCTAGATTAGTGGTATGAATAGGCCAAGTTGGTACAAGAAAATGGGGCAAATTGTCACAGTACTAACAATATATGAATAACATTGACCCATTTATTACCTATTTATTTTCAAATTATATTTAATTTATATGATTTTTGTTATGTATGCATGTTGATACATATATTAATTAGTTTCCTGAACAAATTCTTATCTTGTATTTCCGGAGATGGTTCGATCGTAAAAATTTACTTACTTTCCTTAGTAAGATTTTTTTTTTTTCGTTACTTGAACTGAATCTTCATAAAATTTAGCTTCTACATATATTCTGTATCTAAACTTACAATTACATACATCTAATTTGTTATTTATATGTGATGTGCCAATTTACCCTATAGTGTGTGCCAGCTTACTCCTTATATGGGGCATGTTGGCACACTTAACTTATTTTAACTTATATCCTAAATTACATAACTTTAGTTTAGAAAGAGAACTATACTTTTCGTTTATGAAAACTAAGATGAATGCTTGTATTTTTAATGAAATCATAAAAAAAAAAAAATAAATAAAAAAAAATTCTTAGTAGTTTTCTTCCATCACTGAGAATGTAAAAAGTGTGCCAACTAGACCCGGTCTCCCCTACATAGTGAAATCAAGCTTTATAAAAGTTTGGATGTACATCAAGGAAGCGGTGAGGAATGAGAAAATATAAGGAGGAAAAGATACTACAAAAAATGAATAGTACATTCTTTAATTATAAACAAAATTGGAATGTTTCCATAGTCTACGAAATATGCTCACTCACACACACACACACACACACACACACACACAAACACATATATATATATATATATATATATATATATATATATATATATATATATATATATATATATATATATATATATATATATATATATATATATATATATATATATATATATATATATATATATATATATATATATATATATGTATATTTAAATGCGATCACCACTTCTTCTAGATTATGTTTTATCTCTCCTCTTTACAGGTTTGGGTTTAGGTGAAGTACTTGCCCAGTTGATGATGCTTGCCACTGCTGAATCAGTTGAGGAGCCTGGTTTGTTGGTAGCGTGGAGGACCGGTAGTGAGTTTGGTATTTCTGGTAGCTTGGAGGTCGTGGGTATAAGTTGATATAGTTGGTGTGTGCGAGTAAAAGACACGAATGATGTGAGTTCCTCTTAATTTAATAATAAAGTATGTACACACTGGATATGAGTATGTCTACTGCCTCCTCTAAAGGAGGAGGCAGTAGACACCTGCCGAAACGATAATTACTCCCAGTGAGGTCTAAAGCACTGTTCAGGGGGTGCTGTGAACTTATCATTAAACCCAGCTGTGACCTCACTGAACGTTTCCCTTTGTGTCTCACAACACAATGGGGTAGTCACAGCCTGCCCTCTAAAGACAACTCTCTTCCTCCACACAAAACTACAAGCACCTAATAACACACACACCCTTCACTCAAAAATTTTAAAATCATGGCGACTCCTACACCAGCCTCGGAGTCCCCATCTGGGGAGGGGACCATAAATGTCCCCAGGTCGGACTGCCTTTCCGTCGACGACCCTAAGTGTCTTGACACCCCCCTCAACTTTTTCTTCATTAACTTCTGCAACATTCGCGGTCTAAGATCTAATTTTCAATCTGTAGAACACCACTTCTCCTCTTCTAAACCTCATCTTCTTTTCCTCACTGAAACTCAGGTGTCTGAGGTAACTGACAGTAGCCCCTTTTCTGTTCCCTCCTACTTTCTCTATCCTCATTTTCGATCCAAAGCTGGATGCTGCGTTTATGTGCGCAATGACTTAACCTGCTCTCGTGCCCACGCTCTTGAATCTTCCGAGTTTTCCACCATCTGGCTACGACTACAGAGTCATTCTCATACTAAATTTATCTCTGCTGTATACCTCTCTCCTAACTCCTCTGACTAAAAGAAATTCTTTGACTAATTAACTTCCAAAGTGGAGCACATTCTGACCCTTTTCCCTTTTGCAGAGATCTCCATTCTTGGAGACTTCAATGTTCACCACCAGCTTTGGCTTTCCTCTCCGTTCACTGACCATCCTGGTGAACTAGCCTACAACTTTGCTATCCTCCATGACCTAGAGCAATTGGTGCAGCACCCTACTCGTATTCCTGACCGTCTTGGAGATACGCCCAACATTCTTGACCTTTTCCTGACCTCTAATCCTTCTGCTTATGCTGTCACCCTTTCTTCTCCGTTGGGCTCCTCCGATCACAATCTCATATCTTTATCTTGTCCTATCACTCCAATCCCTCCTCAAGATCCCCCTAAGCGAAGGTGCCTCTGGCGTTTTGCCTCTGCTAGTTGGGGGACCTGAGGAGGTATTTTGTTGATTTTCCTTGGAATCACTACTGCTTCCGTGTCAGAGACCCGTCTTTGTGTGCTGAGCGCATAACACCGGTGATAGTGTCTGGCATGGAGGCGTACATTCCTCACTCTTTTTCTCGTCCTAAACCTTCAAAACCTTGGTTTAACACAGCTTGTTCTCGTGCTATACATCATAGAGAGGTGGCCCACAAAAAGTATTTAAGCCTTCCATCACCAGAATCTCATGCACTTTATATTTCTGCCCAGAACCATGCCAAGTCTGTTCTCCAACTAGCCAAAAACTCCTTCATTAACAGAAAATGTCAAAACCTTTCAAGATCTAACTCCCCTCGTGATTTCTGGCATCTAGCCAAAAATATCTCCAATAACTTTGCTTCTTCTTCTTTCCCTCCTCTACTTCAACCAGATGGCACCACTGCTATCACATATATTTCTAAAGCTGAACTCTTTGCTCAAACCTTTGGTAAAAACTCTACCTTGGACGATTCTGGGCTTGTTCCTCCCTCTCCTCCACCCTCTGACTACTTCATGCCACGTATTAAAATTCTTCGTAATGATGTTTTCCATGCCCTCGCTGGTCTAAACCCTCGAAAGGCTTATGGACCTGATGGGGTCCCTCCTATTGTTCTCCAAAACTGTGCCTCCGTGCTTGCACCTTGCCTAGTCAAACTCTTTCAGCTCTGTCTGTCAACATCTATCTACCTTTCCTTCTTGCTGGAAGTTTGCCTACATTCAACCTGTTCCTAAAAAGGGTGACCGTTCTAATCCCTCAAACTACCGTCCTACTGCTTTAATTTC
The DNA here is from genome assembly GCF_035594125.1 of Scylla paramamosain. Taxonomy (NCBI): domain Eukaryota; kingdom Metazoa; phylum Arthropoda; class Malacostraca; order Decapoda; family Portunidae; genus Scylla; species Scylla paramamosain. The sequence continues at coordinate 14,833,248 of NC_087163.1, forward strand.
TTGCCTATCTAAAGTTTTTGAATCTATCCTCAACAGGAAGATTCTTAAACATCTATCACTTCACAACTTTCTATCTGATCGCCATTATGGGTTCCGTCAAGGTCGCTCTACTGGTGATCTTCTGGCTTTCCTTACTGAGTCTTGGTCATCCTCTTTTAGAGACTTTGGTGAAACTTTTGTTGTTGCCTTGGACATATCAAAAGCCTTTGATAGAGTCTGGCACAAAGCTCCTACGGTTTCTATCCTTCTCTCTGTAACTTCATCTCAAGTTTCCTTTCTGACCGTTCTATTGCTGCTGTGGTAGACGGTCACTGTTCTTCTCCTAAATCTATTAACAGTGGTGTTCCTCAGGGTTCTGTCCTGTCACCCACTCTCTTCTTATTATTCATTAATGATCTTCTAAACCAAACTTCTTGTCCTATCCACTCCTATGCTGATGATACCACCCTGCACTTTTCCACGTCTTTTCATAGACGTCCAACCCTTCAGGAGGTAAACATATCACGCAGGGAGGCCACAGAACGCCTGACTTCTGATCTTTCTAAATTTTCTGATTGGGGCAGAGCAAACTTGGTATTGTTCAATGCCTCAAAAACTCAATTCCTCCATCTATCAACTCGACACAATCTTCCAGACAACTATCCCCTCTTCTTCAATGACACTCAACTGTCCCCCTCTTCTACACTGAACATCCTCGGTCTGTCCTTTACTTATAATCTGAACTGGAAACTTCACATCTCATCTCTAGCTAAAACAGCTTCTATGAAGTTAGGTGTTCTGAGACGTCTCCGCCAGTCTTTCTCACCTCCCCAGCTGCTAACTCTGTACAAGGGCCTTATCCGTCCATGTATGGAGTATGCTTCACATGTCTGGGGGGGTTCCACTCATACTGCTCTTCTAGACAGGGTGGAATCAAAAGCTTTTCGTCTCATCAACTCCTCTCCTCTAACTGACTGTCTTCAGCCCCTCTCTCACCGCCGCAATGTTGCATATCTAGCTGTCTTCTACCGCTATTTTCATGCCAACTGCTCTTCTGATCTTGCTAACTGCATGCCTCCCCTCCTTCCGCGGCCTCGCTGCACAAGACTTTCTTCTTTTTCTCACCCCTATTCTGTCCACCTCTCTAACGCAAGAGTTAACCAGTATTCTCAATCATTCATCCCTTTCTCTGGTAAACTGTGGAACTCCCTGCCTTCTTCTGTATTTCCACCTTCCTATGACTTGAATTCCTTCAAGAGGGAGGTTTCAAGACACTTATCCACCAATTTTTGACCACTGCTTTGACCCTTTTATGGGACTGGCATTTCAGTGGGCTTTTTTTTTTTATTGGATTTTTGTTGCCCTTGGCCAGTGTCTTTCCTACATAAAAAAAAAAAAAATATGTGACGAGATTGTAACGTGACGATTGATTGTTCTCTCTCTCTCTGAAGTGATATGAAATGATGACTGAGCAGCGTCTCTCAAGACTGACTGTGACTGAGCGGAACCGAGTGAGACACCAAGACTGACTGCTCGTGACTGACTCTCGGACGCGACGCAACAGAGTGACTGAGAGCTCTGACCGGGACTGAGGGAGCTCGCTACCATGTGGGCTATATTTATCTGAGCTGAGTGAATCACGTTTTGTTTTTGGGGAGAAGAAATAACCAATGAGATGCCATGAAATGAAGTGAAGGAGCCAGTTGGATATCTTGTTATTTTACTTAATGACCAGCGAGGACTGAGAACGAACACAGGTGTTTTCCCTAAGGACTGGAAGTGTGTGTGAAATTCCCTTGAGAGGTAGAGAAGGAGAAAAAAGGTTAAAATAGAATAGGCTTACTCGAAAAAGGCACACGTGGGATGAATATATGAAATGGTGAATATATATATATATATATATATATATATATATATATATATATATATATATATATATATATATATATATATATATATATATATATATATATATATATATATATATATATATATATATATATATGTATAGATAGATAGATAGATAGATAGATAGATAGATAGATAGATAGATAGATAGATAGATAAATAGATAGATAGATAGCTAAATATAGAAATTTATACAATCACTTTATCTGTACCTGAAATACTGTAATTCTTAACATATCTCTGAAGCATGTTATTATGGATACTCACATCATAAAACATTAAGATCACCATTAGTGCCTACAATGATTTCCGCTCACCAACCACGCCACAGAATAAAGGGACTTTAAAAGACCGCCGTGGACTCATAATGGGCTAAAGGAGAGATGCTGTTTTTGTCGAAGAATTAAATATCTGATAAGAAGCAGCGACAAAAAAATAAAAAATAAATTAATAATAAACAAATAAATAAATAAATGAATAAAATAAATAAATAAATAAATAAATAAATAAATAAATAAAAATAAATAAATAAAAAAAATATAATAAATAAATATATATAAATAGGAGGGCGAAGATGTGGGCACCAATCATTTTCCCATCGCACCAATGGCTTTCAGAGAGGCTGCCTGCACGTCGGAGGGTGCGAAAGGGGTGACTGTGTGTGAAGGAGGGAAAAGGAAGGAGGAGGAGGAAGAGGGATAAGGTGGTACAGGACTGATGGATGGACGAGATGGAGGGAAGGCCGGAAGAGGTAAGGGAGGATGAATTCAAGCTGGAGCTGGAGTTAGAAAAGGAGACGAGGAGAAAAGGGAGGAGGAGGAGGAGGAGAAGGAAGAGAAGGAGGAAGAGGAGGAGGGTTAGGAGAAGCTATGAAAGTGGAGGAGGAATTATCGGAATAAGGAATGGATGGAGAGAAGGAAAGGAAAATGAGAAAAGGAAAAGGAAAAGGAGGTGAAGAGTAAGACATTGAAAAGAAGAAAAATGGAAAAAGAAAGAGGAGCATGAACATAACAGAATGACAGATTAGAGGGGAGAGGAGGAAAAATTGATGAACAAAAGAATGTAGTTAGCCGAGATAAAAAAAAAGAGAGAGAGAGAGAGAGAGAGAGAGAGAGAGAGAGAGAGAGAGAGAGAGAGAGAGAGAGAGAGAGAGAGAGAGAGAGAGAGAGAGAGAGACCAAAGTACTATGAAGTTATTCGTGTGTGTGTGTGTGTGTGTGTGTGTGTGTGTGTGTGTGTGTGTGTGTGTGGCAGACGGAGAAAGAAAAAAAGGAGACTATTCCTTGCATGAAAAAAAAAAATCGATAAACAAAATTATGCAAATGAGAGAGAGAGAGAGAGAGAGAGAGAGAGAGAGAGAGAGAGAGAGAGAGAGAGAGAGAGAGAGAGAGAGGGGGGGGGGGCATTGCAGTAGATAACCTGCAATAATTATGCTAATGACCTCGTGCACTATGAAAACTATTTTTATTGGATCTCTAAAGCAGGGGTTCTCAACTAGAGGGGAATTCAACCCAAGGGGGGAATTCCCCAATTCCACAGACTGGCAAACTAAAAATGTTTGAATGTTGATATTTGTATTGCTTTTGAGCTCACCAGGGCGGCACAAAATTCAGTATGCATCGGTTACCTGCTGCAAGGAGCCTATCGAACCGTTCACGACAATTTCCTGATTCATAAGGATCAAAATTATTACCCATAGACAGGGCTACCACAAAGGAAAGACGAGCGCCACCGTGTGGTCCGTCTGCGGGTACCCTTACGAAGGCTTACGCTTTGCTTAGAGTCCTCGACCTAGCCTCCTGTCACGAGCAACTCCCTCTCAGTATTATATGCATATTATTTGGAAAGCACTTTTTGAGGCAGATAATCTTGGAAAGGAGGGGGCAATGACATTCTGACATATGGTGAAAGGGGTGCATAGGGCAAAACAGTGTTGAGAACCACTGCTCTAAAGTGAGCGAGAAAATACCCTTGTTATACCCGTCCCCCATTGCTATTCCTCGCTAACACTCTCCCTCTCTCTTTCTTCACTCCTTTTCTCCCTTCACCCTTCCACGCTCAAGGCCGTATCTCCAATGCTCGCATACATAACATAAAAAAAAAATGAAAAAAAGAAAAATAAATAAATAAAAGCGGTGAAATTAATTATTTATAATGCAAACCAAAGTGCAAGAGTTGTTTTCATGGTAGTTTCGTCAAAACAAATCGTGAAAAATACGATTAACTTTCATCCGGAGATGAAAGACTTTTCTTTAGTCTTTCGTAATTCGTCAGTTATCGTCATGAAGATTGTAATTGCCATCAACCGCTTCAAATTCTCTAGTTAACATTCTTTTTAGAATGAATTAGTATAGGATTGCTTATTTGCAATTGTGCTGACCTAGTGTGAAGCATCGTGTGTTTGCGTGCGCGCGCGTCTCTCTCTGTGTGTATGTGTGTGTGTGTGTGTGTGTGTGTGTGTGTGTGTGTGTGTGTGTGTGTGTGTGTGTGTGTGTATGTTAATATGGGAAACGTGTAAGAAATGCATCAAATTGCTGAGGGTGCACAGTAAGTGTTTGCTTGCTAGAGAAAACAATACCAATTGAGCGTAACACGAGGCTTAGCCTGCCAAATGACTCTGACGGGTCTGATCTAGTGTGTGTGTGTGTGTGTGTGTGTGTGTGTGTGTGTGTGTGTGTGTGTGTGTGTGTGTGTGTGTGAGTGTTAGCCATAATCATGTCGGAATAAGTGGGAATGACCACTACGGATTACACGAGTATGTGGATTTTTTTTTTTTTCCACGTGTTTCAGACCAAATTGTTCGCAAAGAAAAGAGGACAAATTTTAAATAACGAGACGAGTTTCGTTTCGGTATTCATGTCTTTGAACTAAGAGGAGCCTTGTTTGTATAATAGACATTGGTTCTATAGCATTCTGCCGAGGTGATGTTTAACATAAAATATTTATTAATACTTTTAGTACGGTTCAGATATTCTCAATTAGGAGTAAGTTTAAGAAATGTCACTGTTTTCACGATTCTTTCCATGTTTGTTACATGTTTACTTTAAACTTGATAATTATGTATATTGTGTTTATAATGTATACTTTAATGTCCTTTTATTGTGCAATAAAGGAGCACAATAATGTTTATATGCTTATAAGTTGCCTACTAGCCAGTTTGATTTAATTATCTATGTATCTATGTACCTATCTATCTGTTTGTCTATCTATCTATCTATCTATCTATCTATCTATCTATCTATCTATCTATCTATCTATCTATCTATCTATATATATATATATATATATATATATATATATATATATATATATATATATATATATATATATATATATATATATATATATATATATATATATATATATATATATATATATATATATATATATATATATATATATATATATATATATATATATATATATATATATATATATATATATATATATATATATATATATATATATATATATATATATATATATATATATATATATATATATATGTGTGTGTGTGTGTGTGTGTGTGTGTGTGTGTGTGTCGTTAGTACGCTCGGGTAACAGTCGAGTCCAGGGAGCGGCGAGTCAGATCGGCAATCCTTTTAATGAATAACCCATGTTCACCTAACAGCAAGTAGGTATAGGATGTAAGCCGAGGGGGCTGTGACCTTGCTGTCTGTGTCAGTGGCGTGAGAGTAGTATCAGTCCTACCCATAAACACACATAAGAGTTGGTGAAACTCTTCATTTCTGGTAGAAAAGTTGTATCGACCCGGATTCAGCTGCTTTTATAGCTGCCACTGAGTCAGGACAGCTTTCCTAAGCTACTTTCATGTAGCTTAGTGTAGGGCACACATGCGTGTATACAGGGTCCTACTGGTCTCTTGCAACGATTACCCGCCCACGGAGAAGGGATTATAACAATCACCAAACTAACTCCTACTTGCCGAGAAAGAATCGCAAACCACGTGCTGGAGGATACATAAGTATGAAGTTTATAATATTCTGTGAGCTACGTCCCACTAGAGACAAAACCAGCCACACTCACATAACATAATATCCTGCGCATGAATAGTCTACCAGCAGTCTCCCAGAGGCCTACAGGCAGCTATACATACACGCAGAGTTATGAAATCCTCTCTCTACAGAGTTCCTAACAGCAAGCTCTGGAGGCCAATCGCATTTAACAGCACAAATACACTGATTACACAAGTACACCACAGCTGACAGGAACCGAAATGGTCAGAAAACCACACCTAGGTTTCCAACACGGCATAACCACTTATAGGCCGCGGCAGAGAGGGTAAGACTCGTAATCCACCAAGAATTAAACTGGCACACACTCTCAACCAATCCTGTGACTGGTGCTTATCCTATTTAGCAAAGGCAGGGACGTATTGCCGCTAACACTCAGGCAATAATTACTAATAATGTCCCTCTAAAACATCCCCAGTGCTGCGTCCTTAACTTACGACAACGAATATCCGACTACCGCCTGAGAGAAAAGGAGCCAAGGGCCGCGCTCGCGCGCTCCTCGGCGTGTCGTATAACATGAGGAGAGGAGGTGGTATGGGTGATAGAGGATGGAAGTTATCCCGCGCTGCACCTCCACCCTACACAAGTTCATTCGAAAGAAACCACAATGTTGCAAAAATTCTTGTGGGCTAACTACAGGGGCTGGGTGGGATCTAATCACTTTATATGAAAGATTAACTCTTCCATTATATTATATATCGCACTCACCATGAGGGGGAAGTAGGCAAATCAAATTTAGTTTCCGTACTCTGCCAACTGATAATATTTTGTACTAACCAAATTTCTTGATCCTCATACATTTCACTACCTCGTGGTAGATTCTCCAAATTAACGGACTTGTATCTGCTGAGATAAATAAAAAAATAGAAAAAATAACAGCATATGAGTTCGGGATTAATGTGGCTTTAAGTGTACTTGGAAAAGATAGCAACTATCAAGTTGAAATGACAGTTTTCCCAATTAGATTTTATTACATTTTATTACATCATTTGCTAGTCGAACTGACGTGGAGGATTGAATAATTGAGCGTTTAAAGATACAACAGCATAATCCTATCGTGTTGTTATCGTAATAGTATTTTTTTTTTTTTAGCGGAAAATTCTGTGCCTCTCAAACGGTTGAAAGTTTGTAGTGTAGTTTTGTAAACATGGATTTTTTTTTTTTTTTTAAGATATACAGTTATGGAATAGTAAGGTTGTAAGCCTAAAAATATGCGAAAATATTGGAAGCTGCAAAAATTTAGTAGACCTTTATACGAATGATACATGTTCAACATAACCACCTGTTATTTATCCCTACCCATAATATTATAAAGCTCTTTATTTACTCGGCACAAACAACCCGATTACTGAATTTATTACAGCGGTCGGCTATTTGATAACCAAATTTTTCTTATTTTCTTAATCTATCAAGCTTGAACTCGGTACTTCTTGTTGTATCCTGATTACTAAACTTAAAGATTACTTATACACCTTGTTCGTATAATTTAAATGCCTCTATCAGATCCCATCTTAATTTACGTCACTATTTAAAGAATGAAAAAAAAAAATAAAAAAATCTTTTCATATGGTATATTTCACATCCCATAATCTCTTTGAGTCTCCAGCGTAGTATTGGTGAAATTTGACCAATACCAAATAACTTTAATATTTCTTTGGGACTTTTGATTTCAATGGAATTATTATCTTATGAACTTTTGGAATATTGCAGTTTTGAACTTTTGGAGTTATGAGCATATATCGTTATGGAGTCTTGAAGCTGTGGAGCTCAGGAGTTATGAAATTATGGAGTTAGTTTGGAGGTTTGGAGATGCGAAATTATGAAGATATGAAGTTAAAGAGTTGTGGAATTCTACAGATATTCAGTTAGGGGGCTGTGTAATTCTAAAGGTATGAAGTTAGAGAGTCAAGGAGGTGTAGAGTTGTGGAACTGTGGAAGTATAAACTTTAGGAGTTATGGAGGTGTAGAGTTGTGGAGCTGTCGAGTTGTGGAGGTATGGGATTATGAAGGTGTGGAGTTTTCATGCTAAGGAATTATACAGTTGTATGAAGGATGCTTTCTTTCATAAATGTAATGATGTTTGTTGCTATTGTGTAGTTAATTATTCATCTACTTACTATTTTTATAAGACTTTCCTTGCAATTGACATAAGGGCCATTTTATCACCAAAGAACGTCCTTTTGTTTTTTTTTTATCATTGGTAGTTTGACATAACGTCTCTAAAAGGGGAATTTGCTTTTTTTTCTGAACATTCACGACCTGTCTCTTGTTAAGCTCTCTCTCTCTCTCTCTCTCTCTCTCTCTCTCTCTCTCTCTCTCTCTCTCTCTCTCTCTCTCTCTCTCTCTCTCTCTCTCTCTCTCTCTCTCTCTCTCTCTCTCTCTCCCTCTTATCACATTTAAAACTTCTGTTCATGAATTTTTTTTTATTTGAATCATTGTAAGACATGCATACTATTATTTTCTTTTGTATTTGTTACTGAAAATGTACGTTTCTTTGTGTGTGTGTGTGTGTGTGTGTGTGTGTGTGTGTGTGTGTGTGTGTGTGTGTGTTTTATGTAGGAAGGACACTGGCCAAGGGCAACAAAAATCTAATAAAAAAAAAACCCACTGAAATGTCAGTCCCATAAAAGGGTCAAAGCAGTGGTCAAAAATTGATGAATAAGTGTCTTGAAACCTCCCTCTTGAAGGAATTCAAGTCATAGGAAGGCGGAAATACAGAAGCAGGCAGGGAGTTCCAGAGTTTACCAGAGAAAGGGATGAATGATTGAGAATACTGGTTAATTCTTGCGTTAGAGAAGTGGACAGAATAGGGGTGAGAGAAAGAAGAAAGTCTTGTGCAGCGAGGCCGCGGAAGGAGGGGAGGCATGCAGTTAGCAAGATCAGAAGAGCAGTTAGCATGAAAATAGCGGTAGAAGAC
>NC_087163.1:14847084-14857084 GCF_035594125.1 Scylla paramamosain
CCGGCGTTTTGCCTATGCTAGTTGGGGGGAACTGAGGAGGTATTTTTCTGATTTTCCTTTGAATGACTACCGCTTTTGTGACAGAGACACGTCTCTGTGTGCTGAGCGCTTAACAGAGGTGATAGTGTCTGACATGGAGGCGTACATCCCTTACTCTTTTTCTCGACTTAAACCTTCCAAACATTGGTTTAACACAGCCTGTTCTCGTGCTATACATAATAGAGAGATGGCCCACAAAAGGTACTTCAGCCTTCCATCACCAGAATCTCATGCACTGTATATTTCTGCCCGGAACCATGCCAAATCTGTTCTCCAACTAGCCAAAAACTCCTTCATTAATAGAAATTATCAAAATATTCAATATCTAACTCCCCTCGTGACCTCTGGCATCTAGCCAAAAACATCTCTAATAACTTTGCTTTTTCTTCTTTCCCTCTTTTATTTCAACCAGATGGCACCATTGCTATCATGTCTATCTCTAAAGCTGAACTCTTCGCTCAGACCTTTCCTAAAAAACTCTACCTTGGACGATTCAGGGCTTGTTTCTTTCTCTCTTCTCCATCCTCTGACTACTTCATGCTGCCTATTAAAATTCTTCGCAATGATGTTTTACATGCCCTCGCTGGCCTAAACCCTCTGAAGGCTTTTGGATCCGATGGGGTCCTTCCTATTGTTCTCCGAAACTGCGCCTCCGTGCTTGCAGCTTGCCTAGTCAAACTCTTTCAACTTTGTATGTCAACACCTAACTTTCCTTCTTGCTAGAAGTTTGCCTATATTCAGCATGTCCTTAAAAACGATAACCGTTCTAATCCATCAAACTAGTTTGGCACAAAGCTTTAATTTCCAAACTACCCTCATACAGTTTCTATCCTTCTTCCTGTAACTTCATCTCAAGTTTTCTTTTTGACCGTTCTATTGTTGCTGTGGTAGACGGTCACTGCTCTTCTCATAAATTAACAGTGGTGTTCCTCAGGGTTCTGTCTTGTCACACACTTTTCCTATTATTCATCAATGATCTTTTAAACCAGACTTCTTACCCTATCCACTCTTACGCTGATGATACCCCCCTGCACTTTTCTACGTCTTTTTTACAGACGTCCAACCCTTTAGGAAGTAAACAGTTCACGCAGGGAAGCCACAAAACGCTTGACTTCTGATCTTTCCAAGCTTTCTGAATGGGGCAGAGCAAACTTGGTATTGTACAATTCCTTAAAAACTCAATTCCTCCATCTATGAACTCGACAGAACCTTCCAGACAACTATCCCCCTCTTCTTCAATGACACTCAACTGGCCCCCTCTTCTATACTGAACATCCTCGTTCTGTCCTTTTCTTATAATCTAAACTGAAAATTTATAATCTAAACTAAAATTTTACATCTCATCTCTAACTGAAACAGCTTCTATGAAGTTAGGCGTTCTGAGATGTCTCCGCCAGTTTTTCTCACCCCACCAGCTGCTAACTCCGTACAAGGCCCTTATCCGTCCATGTTACATGTCTGTGGGGGATTCCACTCATACCGCTCTTTTATACAGGGTGGAATCGAAAGCTTTTCGTCTCATCAACTCCTCTCTTCTTCAGCCTTTTTCTCATCGCCGCAATGCTGCATCTCTAGCTGTCTTCTACCGCGATTTTCGTGGTAACTGCTCTTCTGATCTTGCTAACTGCATGCTTCTCCTCCTCCCGCGGCCTCGCTGCACAAGACTTTCTTCTTTCTCTCACCCCTATTGTGTCCACCCCTCTAATGTGAGAGTTAACCAGTATTCCCAATTATTCATCCCCCTCTCTGGTAAACTCTGGAACTCCCTTCCTGCTTCTGTATTTCCACCTTCCTATGACTTGAACTTCTTCAAGGGGAAGGTTTCAAGACACTTATATTTTATTTGTTGACGACTCAGTGGGCATCTTATTTATTTATTTTTTTTGTTGCCCTTGGCCGGTGCCCCTCCTACATAAAAAAAATTATATATATATATATATATATATATATATATATATATATATATATATATATATATATATATATATATATATATATATATATATATATATATATATAAATATATATGTAGCTTTCATCTCTTCTATTTGGTGAAGTTCATGGGCATCTTGCAAAAAGTAGAACGGTATCGAAAATTAGATTCCTCAAAAACTACTCTACCAATTTTAATGAACTTAAGAGATGTCTTTTTTCTTTTTTTGTTTAATAAAACTCTTTATGTCATCTTTTAAGTAGTGGTGTACATGCGCAAAGTAAAAATTCCAATTTTTTTACTAATTAAGTGATGAAGCCCAAATTTTCCAGCTAATAAGAGTAATACTAGTTATAATGAAAAGTTTGTAAAATCTGAAACTATCCTTCTCATGTGCAAAACAAAGTATAGAACTTTTGTAAAATGAGTGTCAGTTTTCTGCAATTTTCACGTTTCTTTCTATTCAACTTTCTTTTTGTCCAAATGGTATGGGATTGATACAACTGAATAAAAAATTAAATTTCATATCTAGCGGTATATAGTACAACCATTAGGCTCTTGATAAGTTTTGAGCTAAAGTGATTGGAATATTAGGCAAGTGCTTGACATGCGCTGTACTTGAAATTGCTGCCAACTTTTTTTTAAGTAATGAACTGATATACGTCAAATATAGTAATATTAATACAAGTTATAACGAAAAAAAAGTCAAAGTTGCAACATTATTGCATATGCACAAGATACATAATAGAATATTTATAAACCAAACATCAGTTTCTGCAATTTTCACCAACATTTTTGTGTAGCTCAACAGAGCAGACACATAAAACTGAAAGCAAAATTAAACTTCTTATGCAACGGTATATAGCCCAATAACTGGGCTCTTGCAAAGCTTTGAGCGACAATGATTTCAATATTAGGCAAGTGCGCAATGTGCAAGGTGCTTCCACTGGTGCATTATTGACAGCTTCGCTCATCAATCGCCTTCCAGGTGTTTTACTGGTAAAACTTTGTCGGACGTGGGCGGTCTGTTACTGTGGGCGGTTGTCCAATGAGATACTATACCTCAATCTGTGTGCGTATGTCGTCTGTCTTGTCTGTCGCCCAGAATGTGGATTACTGATTCTTTCCAGCTTGGAAGATTAAGATAGCCTTTGCTATAATTCTTTCTCGGTCGGTGGGTAAAACCGAGTGGTGGCCTCGGAGATTTTATAGTTGTAGATGACCAGGAGGTGACAGGATTCGTTGTATTTGTGCCCTGCACTAAGCTCACATAGGAGGTGGCCTAGGGAGGCTGATCCAAGCGAGTGGCTGCCGCGAAAAGGGTTGAACATGGTTGTAACAATACATATATATATATATATATATATATATATATATATATATATATATATATATATATATATATATATATATATATATATATATATATATATATATATATATATATATATATATATATATATATATATATATATATATATATTATTATTATTATTATTATTAAACATAACGGAGAAGGCAGAGTGGGACGAGCGCAAGCGCTATAAGTTGCCAGATGACAACCCCCACCCACCTTGACCGTAGAAAGAAGAAAGGAAAAGCAATTAGCACAATAGTAGGATGAAATCAGAGCAGGAGGAGAAAATAGGTTAAACAATTATAAAGAACGCCTCAAGGAACTGAGAATTATTAAAACTCACAAAAAAATTCAACAAAAAAAAAAAATCAACAATTCTGACTTATTTAATATATGTCAGATAACACGAGTAAATGTAGTATAACTACTTAAAACTTGATGGTATAAAATCACAGGTATAGTTACATAATTTATCACCAGTATAGCTGCAAAAGCAACCAGAGTTTAATTGACTAGACTCTTCAAGATTTTGTTCGAAGCAGACTTAAATTTTTGCACATCACTCACAGTGCATGTGCCCTCGTCAAGCATGTTCCAAAGTCTTACAGCACAAGGAACAAAGCATCGCTGAAACTGACTGGTGTGACACCTAACCTGCTGTAAGCAGCGCGCATGTGAATTTGACGCAAGTCGAGTGTTTCTGGTGGGCACAAATGCATTTGGGATGGAGGCATTCAGCGGGTGAAGCTGGTTGGCATGGATCTTATATAGCATGTAGACACTGCTGACATTGCGTCGGTGACCAAGATCCCAAGCTGCTTCGCCACCACAGAGGAACCTAGCGGAGGAGACAACTCTGTCAATGAGACGGAGGTGGGACACAGCTGCGGAAGACCACACAAGAGCACAATACTCCAGCAGTGGAAGAATAAAACACCGGAAGCAGCTGGCAGAGACAGACTGGTCACCAAAAATCCGGTAAGCCTTCCTCACAACGCCAAGCTTTTGCGAGGCAGAACTGACAAGACGCCTGATGTGCCGTTCAAAAGACAGTTTTGAGTCGAATCTGACACCCAAAATATCAAGCTCATCACATACTGTCAGAGGCGCGCCATCAACAAGCAGAGGGCCGTGAAGGGGATTTAGCGTGCGAGAGCGTGAAATACACAAGCATTTTGATTTTGATGCATTCAGTTTCATGTTCCAGGTGCGACACCAGTCAGATATACGTCTGAGATCCTCATTCAGGGATGTACTAACATCAAGACGTGAATTCGGTGACTCAACAGTAGCAACAAGTGTCACATCATCTGCATATCCGTAAATAGGATTGCTAGTGATTTGTAGTAGATCGGAAGTGTAGACATTGAACAGCAGAGGTCCCAGTACGCTACCCTGGGGAACACCTGAGTGGACGCTGTACCAGTCACTGTAGCAACTATCAACGCACACACGGTGGGTGCGGTGGTGTCAAAAATTGAGTCAAGATGGACAGTACCGGGCCACCGACACCAAAAGATTGCAGCTTCCTGAGAAGACCGGCATGGTTGACTCGGTCAAAAGCTGCAGAGAAATCAAGTTGGACTACCCTGGCTTCATGCCCACAGTCAAGAGCTTGCTGAATCTTATGAGAGATAGTGAGTAGCGCATCCGTAGTCCCTAGGTTCTTCCGATAAGCAAACTGATTAGCTGGTATCAAATGAGAGTGTTCAAGGTAACGAGAGAGACGACCAGAAATAGTAGTCTCATGACTTCCTTAGACCTAAAAGCCAGTTTTGTCAAGACTGGCATGGCGGGAGGCAACTCGCTGGTGGGGGCTGGAGCTCGACAGAGCTTGGAGTCAAAGTGTTTCATCAGCAGATCAGCTTTGCCTTTTTGGACTTGTGATCAGCTGTCCAGTATCAGAAAGCAGAGCAGGGAGAGATGGTCGCAAACCAAAGACAACTGACTTCAGCGTGGACCACCACTTGTGCGGGTCAGATGCAGTGGATAGTTTTTCTTTCGCAGAGGTAAAATATTCGCTCTCAGCAGTCCTGTAGACTGCCGCACAGGAAGCTCTGGCAACAGTGTACGCATCCCAAGTTTCACGTGTCCTTAAGTGTGACCACCTGCGATAAGCCGCTTGCTTAGTGTCTCTAGCAGTACGACAATCAATGTTGAACCAGGCCTTGTCGTTGGAGCGCAAACAAACTTTCTTTACAGGAACCCTCCGAGAGATAATACGCTTCAGTTCCTCATTCAATGCTGAGACAGGATCAGGGTTGCTCAAGACCGGTCCTAGACGAATACGAGAAACGTCTTCTCTGACAGAGCTCCAATTAACGCGCCCCTTCAAGAAGACCTCTTTGGTGACTGTGTATGCAGGAATATTTTGTCTCAAGTTAAGTTGAATACTAATCGCAGAGTGATCTGATGAGCCAAGAGGTGCCATAGTGGTTACCTTGACTGTCTCTGGTACGTCGGTAAAGACAAGATCAAGCCGATTGCCAGCCAGATGTGTTGGACCCACAACTAACTGAGAACATCCAGAGACATTCGCAAAATCAAGAGCAGCACGACCATGGGAGTCAGTTGGAGAAACTGATTCAAGCCATTCACGGTGATGGGCATTATAATCACCAGCAAAAACAAAGGCTGCCTTTCGGTCCTCATCTTGAATCATTGCCATTGCCATTAACAAGCAGTCAAAGATAGTATCGTCACTGTCAGGGTTTCGGTAAGAGCCAAGGATGTAAAAATTCTGGAGCTGCGCACATACACGAATGACGACAGTTTCATGACAGGTACACTCGTATTTCGTTTTCCGATGAGCTGAGAAGCCTTCGCGAATGTGAACCGACATGCCACGTCTCCTTTTAGCTACACTGCGACGAATGAAAAGCGGCTTGCTGAACCCGGGAATCATGAGTTCGGAGTCATGTCGGTAGTCAGAAACGAGAGTCTCTGCGCAGATGATCACGTCATGACATTGGCTGACAACAGAAACGTCCTTAAGATTGGCAAAGAGACCTCTGATGTTGGAGTACAAGACCCTACATGTATGACGACGTGATCTAACAGGGCCTGGATTTAATTCAACATCTCCACAGCGGAGCAGCAAAAGATGTGAATATATATATATATATATATATATATATATATATATATATATATATATATATATATATATATATATATATATATATATATATATATATATATATATATATATATATATATATATATATATATATATATATATATATATGTATATATATATATATATATATATATATATATATATATATATATATATATATATATATATATATATATATATATATATATATATATATATATATATATATATATATATATATATATATATATATATTGTTATGACCAGATCAAAGTTTTCCCAGTATCCTAGTGCTGGGCATAAATTAAATGAATCCAGGTACCTGCTGGTCGCCAAGCCTCAATAATTCACCACGCTGTTTCGCCCGCCAGCAGGGGAAGGGAGTATAATGAATGCCAACTTAACCAAAAAGCTGAGAAAGTACTAGTTAGCCACATGCCAAGGTGCACAGACAGTACAGATGACACACAGATATGAGGGAATAATAACCTGTGGGTACCTTCTACAAACAAACCACCAACACCCAACTAGAATATTATACACTCTTGGCAAAGAACAGAATCTACAACCTTCCAAAGACGAATCCGCACCTCCTGACAACGCTAATGGAAATTGGGGAAGAAAGTAGCTTATATATCAGTAGCATTTTACGAGGTACAACACATAAGGCTCCCAGACACACACAACTCACAATAGGACACTGTACTTCGGCAGAAGAGGGAGGAGAACAGGTGCCTCCTCATTCCAATACACTGTACAGACACAATGGATGCCAGGATAACCAATATAGTGGTGTAACACCCCATAGGTATTTCACAAATATGTCTCCTATAATATTGCGTTAACACACCTAGACCATATAACTGTAACTGTACATCCTTCCCATCTGAATGTAAGCTCACCACTGAGTGAGCAATGCAAACACTCAGTCTGCTCCACTTCCATGACACCAACGGAGCCAGCCACATGACTCGGGATAAGAGGGTGGTAGATGGAGGGGGTGAGGGTGTGGAGAATAGGGGGCATGTGAGGCCTGCTCGCTCTCCCCACACTCAGATTTGTCTCGTTCTGAAACTTAACATTATGTTTATAAAATTGTAGTGGGGTTATTTGAAGGCATGGGTAAAATTCAATTCTTTTATAGTGAGTGGGGAACAACTCTTCTTTTTTATTATTTATCAAATACAGTTCTCGGGAGTGAGGGGATTTGGGGGAAATTAAATTGCAAAGTACAGCTTTCAACTTCACAAAAGTTACTATGATGCAACCATCCCATGACGCAACCATCCCGTGCGCTGTTTCTCTCTCTCTCTCTCTCTCTCTCTCTCTCTCTCTCTCTCTCTCTCTCTCTCTCTCTCTCTCTCTCTCTCTCTCTCTCTCTCTCTCTTCTCTTCTCTTCTGCATTCTCTTTCGTCTTCCTACTTTTATTATCTCTCTGTAGCGTCACTCATCACTATATATATATATATATATATATATATATATATATATATATATATATATATATATATATATATATATATATATATATATATATATATATATATATATATATATATATATATATATAATATATGTATATATATATATATATATATATATATATATATATATATATATATATATATATATATATATATATATATATATATATATATATATATATATATATATATATATATTTATTTATTTATTTATTTATTTATTTATATAAGGTAAGAGGAAAAGGAGGAAAAGATTGACAAAAAGGAGAAGCAGTGCCCATAGAAAGAATAAAAGAAGAAGAAAAAGAAAAACAAGGAAAGGGAAGAAGAGTAAGCCAAGGGGAGGCCAGTTTGGTTGTAAACAGTGGTGAAGCCTTGTCAAGGACCAGCAGGGCGAGTCGCGGGACACTTCCATCCCTGCACTCCACCTGGCAGACGGCAGCATTGCCCACACTGCTCGTGACAAAGCGGACCTCCTGGCCAAGCACTTCGCTGAAAAGATGTGCATCCTCGACCCTGAAAGACCATCTCCGCTACTCCCTCAAATCGTGAAAGAAACACTAGAAGTGAACACAAGTGAAGAGGAAGTGAAAGTGATACTGGCAAACTTGGACGAGAAAAAAGCGGTGGCACCACAGGACATTAGTCCCCGCGTACTCCGACAGTGTGCTGCGGAGCTGGCGCATCCACTCGCTTCACTCTTTAACCACTGCCTCAGCAACGCCACATGGCCTGAAATGTGGAAGGGGAGTAGTGTGGTGCCTCTGCACAAGAAAAATACAAAGACAGAGGCAAAAAATTACAGACCCGTGTCCCTGCTGCCTGTGCTGGGTAAAGTGCTGGAAACGCAGCCCTCATCACAAAGCTCCGTGCTGTAGGCGTGGACGGGGCACTCCTCCAGCTCCTTGAGAATTACTTGAGAGACAGACATCTCAAAGTAATCATCAATGGGCGGGAATCAAAGCCACAGCCCATAAGGGCAGGTGTTCCTCAAGGGAGCTGCCTCGGTCCTTTGCTGTGGAATGTGTATGTCAATGATCTGATGCCCCTCGTTCCTACCGCGAAGGCGTTTGCAGATGACATAACACTATTCCACAGCTACGGACTCGAGGAGAAAGCTGCAGCCAACCGCGACATCAACTTCACCCTGAACCGCGTTGCAGCCTGGAGAAGGAAGTGGCAAGTAAAGTTTGCCGCTCACAAAACCTAGCAGCTCACTATCAACAGGACAAGTAGAGCCCCGCGCCTCACCTTCAACGGGGAGACACTGATGCCGCGTGATAAGGTGGAGGTGCTGGGGGTCACTTACGACCGTAAGTTGACCTTCAGAACCCACGTGGAGCGACTCGCCAGAGAGGCCTCGGGGAAGCTGGCATCTTTGAGGAGAATCTCCTACCTCCTTGACGCCAAGGGACTGGAGTTACTCTACAAGGCGCAGGTCCACTCCTCCATGGAGTACGCGTGCCTGGCCTGGGGCGGCGCGGCAAACAAGCGCCTTGCTCTCCTGGACAAGGTGCAGGACCGAGCGGCAAGGCTCATCAGGAACAGTGAGCTCGGCCTTCAGCCTGCACTGCAGACCTTTCAGCACTGGTGAGACGTGGCGGGCCTCACCGTCATGTTCAAGGTGCAACAGCAACGGGTGCTTCACTTACAGGCTCTCCGGCAGCCTGCCCGACATGCCGAAGTCACCACCAGAGCTGTCACACGTGCCTCTGGGGAGCTGCTCCAGCCCAGGTGCAGAACGTGGCACCAGCAAAGACAGTTTCTGAACACATACATCGGCTGGTGGAATGCGTTTGTTACCGTGCAGCCAAATGTTGAGGGCTGGACCAGGTAGCAGTTCAAGACGGCAGTGAATGTGTGGTTACCACAGACAGACAGAGAGAGGCTTTCAGATAGAAGGCATTAACAGTGACTTCTTTAGCTTAATTTGCTGTATTAAATATGTAAAGTATATGTACAGCAACTCTGTAAACACATATGATGTAGATTTGTATAAATAAAAAAAAATAAATAAAAAAAAAAGAGGAACGGAGGAGAAAAAAAAAAAGAAGAGGAAGGTAGAATGA
>NC_087163.1:14862084-14904584 GCF_035594125.1 Scylla paramamosain
TGTCCTATCGCTTCAAGCCCGTGTCAGAGACACGTCTTTGTGTGCCGAGCACATAACAGAGGTCATAGTGTCTGGCTAGGAGGCGTACATTCCTCACTCTTTTTCTCGACCTAAACCTTCCAAACCTTGGTTTAGCACAGCTTGTTCTCGTGGTATACGTGGTAGAGAGGTGATCCACGAAAGGTACTTAAGTCCTCCATCACCAGAATCTCATGCACTTTATATTTCTGCCCGAAACCATGACTAGTCTGTTCTCCAACTAGCCAAAAACTCCTTCATTAATAGAAAATGTCAAAATTTTTCATGACCTAACTCCCCTCGTGACTTCTGACATCTAGCCAAAAATATCTCTAATAACTTTTCTTCCTCTTTCCCTCCTTCATTTCAACCAGATGGCACCACTGTTGTCATATCTATCTCTGAAGCTGAAGTCTTCGCTCAAACATTTGCTAAAAACTCTTCCTTGGACGATTCTGGGCTTGTTCCTCCCTCTCCTCCACCCTCTGACTACTTCATGCTACCTATTAAAATTCTTTGCAATGATGTTTTCCATGCTCTCGCTGGCCTAAACCCTCGGAAGGCTTATGGGCATGATGGGGTCCCTCCTATTGTTCTCTGAAACTGTGCCTCCGTGCTTGTACCTTCCCTAGTCAAACTCTTTCAACTCTGTCTATCAACATCTACCTTTCCTTTTTGCTGGAAGTTTGCCTACATTCAGCCTGTTCCTAAAAAGGGTGACCGTTCTAATCCCTCAAACTACCGTCTTATTTGCTTTATTGTCCTGCCTATCTAAAGTTTTTTAATCTATCAAAAGGAAGTTTCTTAAACACCTATCACTTCACAACCTTCTATCTGATCGCCAGTATGGGTTCTGTCAAGGCCTCTTGGCCTTGACGCTCTATGGCTTTCCTTACTGAGTCTTTTGTCATCCTCTTAAAGATTTTGGTGAAATATTTGTTGTTGCCTTGGATATATCAAAAGCTTTTGATAGAGTCTAGCACAAAGCTTTGATTTCCAAACTAACCTCCTATGGAGGAGGCAGTAGACACCTGCCGAAACGATAACTACTTCCAGTGAGGTCTAAAGCACTGTTCAGGGGGTGTTGTGAACTTATCATTAAACCCAGCCGTGACCTCACTGAACATTTCCCTTTGTGTCTCACAACACAAGGGGGCAGTCACAGCCTGCCCTCTAAAGACAACTATCTTCTTCCACAAAAAAACTACAAGCACCTAATAACACACACACCCTTCACTCAAAAAATTTAAAATCATCATGGGGGCTCCTACACCAGCCTCTGAGTCCCCATCTGGAGAGGGGACCATAAATGTTCCCAGGTCGGACTGCCTTTCTGTCGACGACCCTAAGTGTCTTGACACCCCCCTCAACTTTTTTCTTTATTAATTTCTGCAACATTCGCGGTCTAAGATCTAATTTTCAATCTCTAGAACACCACCTCTCCTCTTCTAAACCTCATCTTCTTTTCCTCACTGAAACTCAGGTGTCTGAGGCAACTGACAGTAGCCCCTTTTCTGTTCCCTCCTAATTTGTCTATCCTCATTTTCTATCCAAAGCTGGATGCTGCGTTTATGTGCGCAATGATTTAACCTGCTCTCGTGCCCACGCTCTTGAATCTTCCGATTTTCTACCATCTGGCTACGACTACAGAGTCACTCTCATACTAAATTTATCTGTACTGTATACCTCTCACCTAACTCCTCTGACTACTTAACTTCCAAAGTGGAGCACATTCTGACCCTCTTCCCTTTTACAGAGATCTCCATTCTTGAAGACTTCAATATTCACCACCAACTTTGGCTTTCCTCTCCCTTCACTGACCATCCTGGTGAACTAGCCTACAACTTTGTTATCCTCCTTGACCTAGAGCAATTGGTGCAACACCCTACTCGTATTTCTGATCGTCTTGGAGATACGCCCAACATTCTTGACCTTTTCCTGATCTCTAATCCTTCTGCTTATGCTGTCACCCTTCCTTCTCCGTTGGGCTCCTCCGATCACAATCTCATATCTGTATCTTGTCAATCTTGTATCAATCTCATGTCTTTATCTTGTCCTATCGCTCCAATCCCTCAACAGGATCCCCCTAAGCAAAGATGCCTCTGGCGTTTTGCCTCTGCTAGTTGGGGGAACCTGAGGAGGTATTTTGCTTTTTTGCCTTGGAATGACTACTGCTTCCGTGTCAGAGACCCGTCTTTGTTTGCTGAGCGCATAACAGAGGTGATAGTGTCTGGCATGGAGGTGTACATTCCTCGCTCTTTTTCTCGTCCTTCTAACCTTCTAAACTTCTAAACCTTCTAAACCTTCTAAAGCTTCTAACCATCTAAACCTTCTAAACCTTGGTTTAACACAGCTTGTTCTCGTGCTATACATCATAGAGAGGGGGCCCACAAAAGATACTTAAACCTTCCATCACCAGAATCTCATGCACTTTATATTTCTGCCTGGAACCATGCCAAGTCTGTTCTCCAACTAGCCAAAAACTCCTTCATTAACAGAAAATGTCAGAACTTTTCAAGATCTAACTCCCCTCGTGACTTCTGGCATCTAGCCAAAAATATCTCCAATAACTTTGCTTCTTTCCCTCCTTTATTTGAACCAGATGGCACCACTGCTATCACATCTATTTCTAAAGCTGAACTCTTCGCTCAAACCTTTGCTAAAAACTCTACCTTGGACGATTCTGGGCTTCTTCCTGCCTCTCCTCCACCCTGTGACTACTTCATTCAATGATGTTTTCCATGCCCTCGCTGGCCTAAACCGTTGGAAGGCTTATGGACCTGATGGGGTCCCTCCTATTGTTCTCCGAAACTGTGCCTCCGTGCTTGCACCTTGCCTAGTCAAACTCTTTCAGTTCTGTCTGTCAACATTTACCTTTCCTTCTTGCAGGAATTTTGCCTACATTCAACCTGTTCCTAAAAAGAGTGACAGTTCTAATCCCTCAAACTACCGTCCTATTGCTTTAATTTCCTGCCTATCTAAAGTTTTTTAATCTATCCTCAACAGGAAGATTCTTAAACATCTATCACTTCACAACCTTCTATCTGATCGCCAGTATGGGTTCCGTCAAGGCCGCTGTACTGGTGATCTGGCTTTCCTTACTGAGTCTTGGGCATCCTCTTTCAGAGGTTTTGGGGAAACCTTTGCTGTTGCCTTGGACATATGAAAAGCTTTTGATAGAGTTTGGCACAAAGCTTTGATTTCCAAACTACCTTCCTACGGTTTCTATCCTTCTCTCTGTAACTTCGTCTCAAGTTTTCTTTCTGACCGTTCTATTGCTGCTGTGGTAGACGGTCACTGTTCTTCTCCTAAATCTATTAACAGTGGTGTTCCTCAGGGTTCTGTCCTGTCACCCATTATCTTCTTATTATTCATTAATGATCTTCTAAACATAACTTCTTGTCCTATCCACTCCTACGCTGATGATATCAGCTTGCACTTTTACACGTCTTTTCATAGACGTCCAACCCTTCAGGAGGTAAACATTTGACGCAGGGAAGCCACAGAACGCTTGACTTCTGATCTTTCTAAAATTTCTGATTGGGGCAGAGCAAACTTGGTATTGTTCAATGCCTCATAAACTCAATTCCTTCATCTATCAACTCGACACAACCTTCCAGACAACTATCCCCTCTTCTTCAGTGACACTCAACTGTCCCCCTCTTCTACACTGAACATCCTCGGTCTGTCCTTTACTTATAATCTGAACTGGAAACTTCACATCTCATCTCTACCTAAAACAGCTTCTATGAAGTTAGGTGTTCTGATACGTCTCCGCCAGTTTTTCTCACCCCCTCCAGCTGCTAACACTGTACAAGGGCCTTTTCCATTCATGTATGGAGTATGCTTCACATGTCTGGGGGGGTTCCACTCATACTGCTCTTCTAGACAGCGTGGAATCAAAAGCTTTTCGTCTCATCAACTCCTCTCCTCTAACTGACTGTCTTCAGCCTCACTCTCACCGCCGCAATGTTGCATATTTAGCTGTCTTCTACCGCTATTTTCATGCTAACTGCTCTTCTGATCTTGCTAACTGCATGCCTCCTCTTCTCCCACAGCCTCGCTGCACAAGACTTTCTTCTTTCTCTCACCCCTATTCTGTCCGCCTCGTAAACGTAAGAGTTAACCAGTATTCTCAATCATTCATCCCTTTCTCTGGTAAACTCTGGAGCTCCCTGCCTGCTTCTGTATTTCCAACTTCCTATGACTTGAATTCCTTCAAGAGGGAGGTTTCAAGACACTTATTCATAATTTATTGACCACTGCCTGACCCTTTTGTGGGACTGGCATTTCAGTGGGCATATTTTTTTTTATTGGATTTTTGTTGCCCTTGGCCAGTGTCCTTCCTACATAAAAAAAAAAAAGCGGCTTCTATCCTTTCCTCTGTAACTTCATCTCAAGTTTCCTTTCTGACCGTTCTATTGCTGCTGTGGTAGACGGTCACTGTTTTTCTAAATCTATTAACAGTGGTGTTTTTCAAGGTTCTGTCCTGTCACCCACTCCCTTCTTATTATTCATCAATGACCTAAACCAAACTTCTTGTCCTATCCACTCCTACGCTGATGATATCACCCTGTACTTTTCCACACCTTTTCATAGACGTGGAAAAATCCAACACTTCAGGAAGTAAACATTTCACGCAGGGAAGCCATAGAACGCCTGATTTCCGATCTTTTTAAAATTTCTGACTGGGGCAGAGCAAACTTAGTATTGTTTAATGTCTGAAAAACTCAATTCCTCCATCTATCAACTCGACACAACCTTCCAGACAACTATCACCTCTTCTTCAATGACACTCAACTGGCCCCCTCTTCTATACTGAACATCCTCGGTCGGTCCTTTACTTATAATCTGAACTGGAAACTTCACATCTCATCTCTAGCTTAAACAACTTCTATGAAGTTAGGCGTTCTGAGACGTTTCCACCAGTTTTTTCTTACCCCCATAACTACTAACTCTGCCTTATCCATCCATATATGGAGTATGCTTTACATGTCTAGTGGGGTTCCACTCATACCGCTCTTCTAGACAGGGTGGAATAATTTTTTTTTTTGTCTCATCAACTCCTCTCCTATAACTGACTGTCTCAACATCTCTATCTGTCTTCTACCGCTATTTGCATGCTAACTGCTCTTCTCATATTGCTAACTGCATGCCTAGCCTCCTCCCGCGGCCTCGCTGCACAAGACTTTCTTCTTTCTCTCACCCCTATTATGTACACTTCTTTAATTCAACAGCTAATCAGTATTCTTAATCATTCATCCCTTTCTCTGGTAAACTCTGGAACTCCCTGCCTGCTTCTGTATTTCCGCCTTCCTATGACTTTAAATCCTTCAAGAGGTTTCAAGACACATGTCCTTCAGTTTTTGACTATTGCTTTGGACCCTTTATGGGACTACCATCTTAGTGGGCTTTTTTTTTTTTTTTTTTCATTGGATTTTTGCTACCCTTGGCCGGTGTTTCTCCTACATAAGAAAAAAAATGTATCTTATAGTGATAGGAAACAGAAAGGTAATATGAGATACATTAGTATTAAGTTGATCTTCCTGTCTTGGAAAAGTTAAGAAGACACAAGGAAAAGTGTTTTGTGCAAATGGAGACTGAGACTAATAAATTACCTTAATGATTTAATGTAATTTTTTCTCATTTCCTGCCATATATCTCACATGATTACAGAGAAGCGTTTAGGGATAATTTCATGCCTCTTGAGTCCGTTGTGATAGGTTGCAGGGATTATAGGCTGCCAACGCACACAAGCAGCTGAAGTGGGCTTTGGCTTTCCACTGTCCCTGTATTACGCACACGGCAGACTTTGTAAAGCACACGCAAGTCAAATCATCCGTTTAAGATTCCATCCATACCAATTCCACCCATCCTCTACCATATATATATATATATATATATATATATATATATATATATATATATATATATATATATATATATATATATATATATATATATATATATATATATATGAGAAGTGAGAATAAGTAAGAATGAAGAATGAAAAATGGGAAGAGAGAGAGAGAGAGAGAGAGAGAGAGAGAGAGAGAGAGAGAGAGAGAGAGAGAGAGAGAGAGAGAGAGTGTTGCCGAGGATGAGGCTGGAGTGAAAGGTTTAGATTGTTTGTTTGATGGTTTGCCTCACCCTGTGTAGCCTCTCGTAGGTGATACTCGGGCAAAGTTGTCACCTTGAGTGGAGGCTGTGGGAGCCGGTACTCCGTCCGCTCCCCAGTCTGTTGTGTCTGGTGTGTTAGGAGTCATTGCTGAGGGCGTGGAGACTCCTGACTCTGCCGGGGAGATAGGAATTTTCTCCCCTGCGGAGTGTGCCGAAAGCTGGGAGCAGGCTGCTCCCCTGCCGGGACCAGAGACGGTGAGTGCTCACGTAGTTAGCCACCCGTGGCTGTAGTAGCAGCTTGCAGCTGCTACTACAGCTGTCAGTGCACCTAAAGAAGGGTTCTGCCTCTCGTGTATGTGATGCCCCACTACCAGCCAAGGCAAGAGAGGATAGCAAGGAAGTAAAACTTGTAGTAGGTCGGAGCTTGTAGTGGGTGACAGCAATATGTCTAACACCTGGAGAGAGGTGGACAGAAGTATGATGCTCCATTTTTATGTACCATCCTCAGTTAAGGAGGCACATGTGCTAGAACACGTAGCGGTTTGATATTTGGCCGTTTAGGAATCAGAATGACTCGGGAGCAGTTAGCGCAGGTCTTGGAGCTGGGTGTGGTTCCGTTTGTTGGGCATAACCGTGTGGGGTTTGGCTGGCAAGCCTGATGACTTCATGTCTGGGGCTCCTCTTTGTTGTGTGATAGCGAGTATTGTTTCCCCTTGTGTGGGGGTTATGAGTGATGTTGCTCGCCTGATTCCTCTTTCCTGGGTGAGCTGTAATGTTGCAGTTGGCGCGAGCGTTGCGACAGAGCGTCAGGAAGTAGCGCTGAGTGAGGCTGCCTGTGATGATTTGTTGCTTGCCGTTCGGGAAGCACCCTAGTATTGCTGGAGCCTCCGTTTGGCAAAGTTGCTGTTGCTAATTGTCAGGTGCTGGGCCCGAGAAGAGGTGTGTGCAATGCTGGATACCTGCTACTTCGAAGCGACAAGGTATTGGGTTTGATGAAAAGTGCTTGCACACTGGAGCAGTTGCTGGCAGTGGGGCTGACCCATAATCGCGCTGGCCGGTTTCATGTTGGAGCTGGGGTTTGTTGTACTGTTGGCCATGTGCGATACTTTGGCTCCGTGTGCGGGAATGGGTGTGCTGCATCCTGGAAGGGAGCAGCCGTTAGCTCAATGTGGCGTTATCTGTATCATCAAGGGGCTGGCCAGAGGAATGCAGTGTGTCAGTGTCGCTGTGCTTGACAATGAGAAACATGCTTAGTCCTGTCACATTCCAGAAGTAATCTGTTGTTTTGTTGAGAGCAGCCAAATGGCGCCTCTTATGTGTGAGACACGAAGACACCAGGAAGCCAGGAACGGGCAAGCAGGAGTGATAAAGCCCAGAGGAGAGATAAGTGTGTTCTCAAGTGAGGAGATTTGAATGGACCAGCGAGTTGAATTTGCTTGGGTGCCCAGAGCGAAAGTTTGTTAGGCCAGGAAGTGTATTGCCTGGCGATGCTGTGACAAAGCACCAGGACGCTACAGTCCTGAGTGGGCTCGCTGGGCAATGAAATGATGTAGGGATGTCGCTGCTTAGTGACTCTGATGTTTCTACGGTGTGGAGAAGACACAGTAGGAGTAGGCTGTGTAGCAGAGAGAGCAGCAGAGGTGAGAGTAGATGGAAAAGTGGTGAAGCCAGAGGAAAGAGAAGACAGCGGAGATGGAAGAAAAACTATAAGGGTCACAGCAGATGGAGCAGCCATGGCCGCTGGGTGAAAAAAATTACATATACGACTCCCTGCCGAAGTACGCTTGCTCACCAATGTATCTGGAGAGACCACAGTTCCTGACAGAGAACTAGAGATAGGTCTCGTAGTAGGAGGATGAGAAAGAAAAAGAATTTTGAGTCTGAAGGGCCAAGTGGAGCCTATTTTTGCTACTTATTTTGATGATTGTAATGGTGTTTTTGTGGCTCTTTGTTATTTGTAATTCGTTTACACCCCTGTCTTGAATCTGATGTAAATTGTTATGAATTGAGTTTGAATTTGTTGTCTCCCAAAATCCTTGTAAACTTTGCATATCTTCCGAAAATGCTTGTTTATGGGAGAGCGTAAGGAATTTGTGGTCATAACAATATATATATATATATATATATATATATATATATATATATATATATATATATATATATATATATATATATATATATATATATATATATATATATATATATATATATATATATATATCGTACCTAATCTAACCTGTCATGTAAAGAATATATTTCTGGATGATAAATAAATCTTTTTACTTTACAATGACGTGAATAAAACCACACAACTTTAAGATCTAAGAAAAAAAATAAATAAATAAAGGGTTAAAATTCTCATGTGATTTACTTTACCTATTCCTGCCGCAGGTAAAAGAATAAATCACTTATTTCTTTGGATATGCTCTTCTATCAATGAAAGAGACTTTATTATGCCACTATTAAAATTTACACAATTTATGAGGCAATGAAAAATCGCGTTTTCATATACTCTTCTTCGCTTTTTTAACATTCTCTCTCTCTCTCTCTCTCTCTCTCTCTCTCTCTCTCTCTCTCTCTCTCTCTCTCTCTCTCTCTCTCTCTCTCTCTCTCTCTCTCTCTCTCGCTTGCAAAATTTAGGTTTTACATTCCATCTCACTTTTTTTTCCTATCTTTTCAAGATACGCTGCTCTTCCTCCTCGTCCTCCTCTTCCTCCTCGTCCTCCTCTTCCTCCTCAACCCCCTCCTCCTCCTCCTCCTCCTCCTCCTCCTGCTCCTCCTCCTCCTCCTTCTGTGCTTCTTCCTCCTCCTAACGTTCGCCTCAAATACTACAAGTCTTTCCGCTAACTCAATTTCTCCAGCACGACACTCAATCCTTTGATGCTTTCCTGCATCAAACTGCAGTTGGAAGTAGGTCTAATTCTTCTGTATCAATGGGAGAGGCATGATGTTCAGTCCGTGTTGTCTTGCTAGAACTGAGTGTTGCTTTGAGATAGGACTGAATCGTGTGTGGGTGACACAGACCGGCCTGTCTTGCCGGCTGTTCAGGCGGCCGGACAGGCCGCTTGAACAGCGTGTATGAGGCCCTTAAACTGGGCAGGCACTTATTGTGCCTCAGGCATCTACTGTCTTTTCTCACTCTCTCTTCGCTCCTTCTCTTTCTGTATCATTCTTCTTGATCTCCCTTTCTCTTTCTTCCTCTCACTATTTCACCACTTATAACAATATATATATATATATATATATATATATATATATATATATACATATATATATAAGGGGTAGGAGATTCTCTCTTACGCATGTTTCATTAAATGTGATCGCTAGGTCAGCATTTTTTTTTTAGTTTCTTAAAGATATTTTCTTTATCTTTTAAGTTTTATTCTCTTTTGAAATTTGGGTGATGACTTCGCCACAGATAATCATGCTTGCTATATCGCAATTTCGGGTTCCTTAAACCCTCCTCATTAGCTATGGAATGACTGGATGGAATCGAAATAAAAAAGAGAAAGGTGGGTGAAGTAGAGGATAGGAGATAGAAAGAGAAAACGATGGGGTGAAAAGGATGAGGTGAAGAATAGTAAAAGAAAGTGTGTGAGGCCTTACCACATTGCTAATTTTTGTTTAAATTTCAGCATTTCTAGCCAACCATTGGAGTACATGTAGTGTTTATTTGATGTTTAGCCCATGAGCAATTGATGTTATTTATTATTTTTATTCGTTATTTATTACTTACTATTCATTGTTTTTATTACTAATGTTCTCTTCTCTTTTCAGGTGCCGCACTGTATTTTCCATTTCCTTGTGTGTCCAAAAGGAAAAGCTGATCATTGATGTTATTTTAAATATGAATTAATAAAAGACGATTCCAAATTTAGTTTGATTAGCCTTTCTTTATATACAAAAAAATTTTAGTTATACATATACACCTAGGTAAATATAGTATTTTTTTATACAGCATTAGCCAAACATAGTACTTTTTTTTACAATCACACCACATCCACACCTAGATATACACCTGGACAAAATTTAACCTCAGCATAAAAAAAAAAATTTTTTCACATTAAGGTAAAGAAGAAAAAGTGGTGGGAAAGAAAAAAAAAAGAGCAGAAAAAAGAAAGACATAGACCACGGTTGAAGTAAGCAAGGTGAATTAAACTAGTGCGTGGTGAATAATTTAACGGAGATGAGGAAAAAATTGAACTTTTATATAATAGATTAAGGCGAAGAAGAGAAAGTGGATGCGAAGGAAAGAAGAGCAGAAAAGGAAACACACAATTCTACTGTATGTTAGGTAGATCTGTACACGATATATGATATGATGTATTGTAGTGTCTTATGCTCCATGTGATGGCACAGGCATGGATGGCAGGCTCCCTGATACACGTGGGGCGAGCCCCGCATGAACTCCTTCCCTCCTCTCCTCACAGGCATATCACGAACCCACATCCCTCACAGCGGGGGAAACCTGTGCCTATGACTCAGGGCGAGGTGCAGACGCCCACAATCCCCAAAGCTGGAAGGACTGCAGTCCATACCAGTGTCCGATACCCAACGACAGGAGGTGTACCGAAGTAATGCAGATAAGTGGTTAGTCAGAGGCTGTGATTCACCCTCCTCCCCACACCCCCTGGTGACTAAGGACACGGTTAAGTGGCAGACAAGAGTCCAGCGTTCATCCCACCCGAATGGAGCAAGCGCTGGTATATGTTATACTAGTAATTCTGGTTCCTCTAGTACTTTGTAGAGGTGGCCAGGATACAGATAAACTCGTTGTAAAACCAGCTGCAGATATATTAATAAAATATAATTGTACAAATGATAAATATGTGAAGCTGCCAGCGAGTCGTATGTCCGCCACCAAGGCCAGGCGGACAAGGACTATTGATGATGCTTGGGTGTTTGCTGGGCCTGCCGGCTCAGGTCACGACCGGGGCTGGTGTCCGTAGACAAATAGATGAGAGTTGACCTCGCTCCCACGTGGTAATAGGTAGGGCGGCCAGAAGCTTGGCGTCAGTTCAAGGTGGACCTAAGAATGGAATGCAGGGATGGTCGAAGCGTCCCGGCACATTGCTCGGCCTAAATTAAGACAAGGTGTTTCTATGCCAAATAAATTGCAAAATAACAATAATACACTGCAAAAATCATACTGCAGTACTGATACTGCATATGATTTCGATAAAAACTTCGTGTGGTGGATATATATATATATATATATATATATATATATATATATATATATATATATATATATATATATATATATATATATATATATATATATATATATATATATATATATATATATATATATATATATATATATATATATATATATATATATATATATATATATATATATATATATATATATATATATATATATATATATATATATATATATGAGGAGTCAGGCGGAGGTAGACGCATCGTGATGCTCAGCTGCTTAGCGTGGGGTTTGATGGGAAGTGTTTGCTTTGGAACGAGAGAGATTTTGGCGTGGAACACGGACACTTGAGGCGTTGTTTTAGAGGTCCAGATTGTGTGGCTTTGTCAGCATAGCAGGTATGTGATAGTGTATTTCAGTGTGAAGATATTGTTGGGCAAAGCGTTGGATGTTGATGAAATGTAGGGAGCGGGAGAGAGGATGATTAGAGTGCACCATGGGTGTGTTGCAGGAGTTTCACGGTGATGCTTAAGGACCGTAGCCGCAGCCGTCTTCACCAGTGTGTGCCTGTCTACTGGAGGAGTGGTGTAGTGTGTGGCCATCCTGAGCCCTATCAGTCTGTGGTGACAAGAGGGAGACGCCTGTCATCACTCAGCAGGGGAAAAGAAGCGTTCGTGTAAACGAGGGTTACCGGTCGTGTCACGCAACTGGAAATTTTGAGGTGTATAAGTTTCATTTAGTTATTTTCTTTTTCTTTTCCTTGTGAGTTTACACGAGCTGTGTATTGATTTACTGATATCCATTAAAGTGTTATTTGTATGTTTTATGTATGTATACCCTGGCAGGAGATTTTTTTTTGTTTTCACTCCAGTGGTGAAGTTAAGGTGAGCCCAGGCTCATATATATATATATATATATATATATATATATATATATATATATATATATATATATATATATATATATATATATATATATATATATATATCTTTGTTAAAATTTCATCTTCGGATGATTCAGGGCTTGTTCCCAACTCGTCCACTATCTGATTACTTCATGTTACCTATTAACATCCTTCGCAGTTATGTTTTCCATGAAATCGCTGGCCTAAACCTTCGGAAGGCTTATGGAGTTCCTTCAACATTACTCCGAAATTGTACCTCCGTGATTGCACCTTGCCTAGTCGAAATCTTTTAAAATTACCTTTCCTTCTTGCTGAAAGTTTTCTACATACAGCCTGGTACTAAAAAAGGTTGACCATTCTAATGTTTCAAATCACCTTCGAATTGCTTTAATTTCCTGCCAATCAACAGGAAGATTCTGAAACATCTTAAACTAGGTTCTATTTGATCGCCAGTAAGGGTTCCGTCAAAGCTGTTCTACTGGTGGTCTGAGTCTTGGTCATCTTCTTTTACGGATTTTGGTAAAACTTCTGCTGTTGCCTTAGACATATCAAAAGCTTTTTATAAAGTCTGGCACAAAGCTTTGATTTCCAGACTGACCTCCTACGATTTGCATCCTTCTCTCTGTAACTTTGTTTGATGTTTTCTTTCTGACCGTTCTCTTGCTACCGTGGTAGGTCACTGTTCTTCTTCTAAATCTATTAACAGTGGTGTTTCTCAACGTGCTGTCCTGTCATTCACTCTCTTCCTATTATTCATCAATGATTTTCTAAACCAATTTTTTTTTTCGTCCCATCTCCTATTACGCTAATGATACCACCTTTCACATTCCTACGTCTTTTCAGGAATTAAACAAGCCAAAGAAAACCTGACTTCTGACCTCTAAAATTTCTAATTGGAGCAGAGGGAACTTTGTATTATTCAATACCTGAAACACTCAATTCCTCCATCTATCAACTCGGCACAATTTTCCGGAGGACTGTCCCCTCTTCTTCAATGACACTCAGCTGTTCTCCTCTTCTACACTGAACATCCTCAGTCTGTTCTGTACTTATCTAAACTAGAAACATCCTATCTCACCTCTAGCTAAAGCAGTTTCTATGAAGTTAGGCGTTCTGAGGCTTCTCCGCCAGTTTTTCTCACCCACCTAGCTGGTAACTCTGTACAAGGGCCTTATTCGTCCATGTGTGGAGTATGCTTCACATGTCTGGATGGGTTCCACTCATACCGCTCTTCTAGACAGGATAGGATCAATAGCTTTTCGTCTCATCAGCTCTTCTCTAACGGTCTTCAGCCTCTCTTTCTCTCATATTACCGCACTGTTGCATCTCTTATTATCTTCTAACGCTGTTTTCATGGTAACTGCTCATCTGATATTACTAACCGCATCCCCTCCTCCTACCGCGGCCTCGCTGCACAAGACTTTCTTCTTTCTCTTACCTCTATTATGTTCACCTCTCTAATGCAAGAGTTAACCAGAATTCTTAATCATTCGTGCCTTTTTATGGTAAACTACGGAATTCCCTGCCTGAGTATTTCCTCCTTCATATGAATTGAACTCTATTAAGAGGGAGGTTTCAAGACATTTACTCTTTAATTTTTGATGACCGCTTTTGACTTAGTGGTCCTTTTTCTTATATTTTTGTTGCTCTTGGCCGGTGTCCCTCCTACATGAAAAACAAAAAAAAATCAAACTTTATTTCACTCTAGATTATTTTTGAATTGCTTATTTAAAATTATATATAAATATGAAGAATAAACAATCAAGAAATAAAACCACTTTATAACAATAAAAAAAATAAATAAATAAATCCCCCAAAAATCAGTGGATTTTCTGTTTTTTCCTTAAATCCTGTTTTTTTTTTTACAGTCCTGTGCTTAATCCGTTAGGGGAGGTGTCACAAAATTAGTTTTATTATTTACAGTATGGTTAGTTCTATGGTCCTACTGTGCATAGTTACTTCTTCCGTTAAAAGCTATTCAAGAATGACTTTTGACGAGGATACAGAGAACTAGGAAAAGATGGAGGAGGAAAATGAGGAGGAGGGGGAGAGGGAGGAGGAAGGGAGGAAGAGAAAGTGGAGGAAGAGGAAGAGAAAGTGGAGGAGCAGGAAGAGGAGGAGGAGGAGAAGGAGGAGGAGGAGGAGGAGGAGCATGAGGAGGAGGCGGAAGAGAAAGGGGAAAAGGAAGAGGAATGACAACTCAAGATTCGTGTGTATAAGTTTGTTTTCTTCATTATTATTACAATTTCACTCTCTCTCTGCTGATAATTTGGGCTTTCAAGCGAAGTGCTGCACCTGTGGATAAATAGCGAACACGAAATATGGAGCAGGAACCCAAAATTCCCCTTGGGTTGGATAGACTCGGAGGTGAACTTTTACATAACACACTAATCGGTTCCTTAGGGACGATCAGAGAGCAGAAAAAGATAGGGGAGGAGGAGGAGGAGATAGTGGTGGTGGTGATGTTAAAGTTGGGGGCATATACTATTGCTCCGCGTGTCCTTGGTACTCATCCTCCATCTCATTGGCCTTTGAGCCTGTGTTGGATGATATCCCGTATCTTCCAGGGGCAACCATTGTGACACCCAGGTTTCCATAGTTTATATTGCCTCACATTTCTTCGGCTGGTAATTTAATGACCAACTAGATGGAAGAATGAACAGCTGTGTGGCGCAGGCCAGCTGATTGGCACAGGACAGATCCGAAGTGGAGACCATGGAGTCGTAGCTAATGCCCTACGGAGGCACTTTGTGGTGATGAAAGAGGGATGAACAAGGAAAAAAGAAAGTAAATCACAAGAAAAAACAAGAAGATAAGGAAAACTGAAGAAAAAAATAGAGGCTTCAAGAATGAAACAGTATCGTGAACAAGGAAATAAAGTAGATCACACGAAAAAAAAAAAAAATATAAAGAAAACTGAAAGAAAAAAAATAGAGGCTTGAAGAATGAAACGGTAATGTGAATTATTATCTTCTTTATTTATGAAAAAAATGCAAAGGAGGAGGAGGAAGAGGAGGTGAATGGTAGAGGTACAGTGTCAAGAGGTGACTATAAGGCCATGAAAGTGCCATAAATTTAGTCAATGTGCCAACTGTGCGATTACCAAGCGGGTGACATAACACCATGGAGTAACGTTTCACGCGTCACAAATGTGCACTTGGTGGGTTATTAGTGCAGTAAGTCGAGGCCGAGGTGGAGTGTGGTGATGGGATAAAGGGAGAGGGGATGAGGGAGGCGATGAAAAGGACCGATGAGGAGCAAGGTCGGTCGCTGAAATTTTTCAGAAGGGAATTGTAGTTCCGATTATTTATTTATTTATTTATTTTTTCTGTAGTAGTTTGTTTCGTTGTAGTGTTAGTGTATCACAGAGGTTCTGCTGTGTGTGTGTGTGTGTGTGTGTGTGTGTGTGTGTGTGTGTGTTTAAGTACTCATATATATGCATATTTTCGGTTCTGTCACGGAATCTTTATAGGTTTCACAGCAGGAATATATTATGATTTTTATTTTAAATTGGAGAGGAGGATGCTTTTTTCCAGCACTCATTTTCGAGGATTCATATATCATTGTCAGCTTCTCTGTCCAGCAGTTTTATTTATTTGCGCGGGGAAATGAAGGACAGGCAGAGGCGGTAGTGGGGAAAAGTGAATTGGGGAGGCAAGCTTATCACTTAACTGTCAGGATGGAAACGTGATAGACCAAGTGTGATATGAGTAAAAAATGATAATTCTTGCATGAAGATTAGATAGTTTTGGATCCTCATCATGTTTGTCGTTGTCCTCGTAGTCTTCTCTCTCCTCTTACTATAAAGGGTACATCTTCCCTTCCCTCGCACTCTGCTTCACCGTGTTCCCTTTCCAAGGCTATCCAGAGGCTCTTTTCCCCGGTAAGGTTGATATAGTTGTCAGCACGAGGTCGAGGTTCCTGACTCAGTGTTGATACATGAGGCTCCTCAACTAAAATGTGGCTTCATATTCCTGCATTAACCTCTTTTTCCAGCAGATCTATTTGATACTCAGTATCCCTCCCCGCCTGCCTGTCTGGCTGCATCTAATTGTTTGATTGTCTGTGTGAGTAACTTTTTGTATGTTTCCATCGGATTGTCTGTGTGTCTATTCATGTCAGGTTGCATGACTGTCTCTCTGCTTGTTTATGTCTGCATCTTAGGCCATCAATGTTCAGGAGAGGATTACACACAAATATTTCCAAAGTATGTACACTATATTTACAAGATATAAATGAACACTTTACAACGCCAAACACACACCATCCCACACCCACACTTGGACAACACCCACGCACCCACCATCACGCACACACGTTTTTAGATTGACACGTCAGACCACCACCACGTTTGTCCACAACATTAATCCCTTCCCTCACCACTCAACACTAACACTTACGAAATTCTCAACCAGGCACCCAACACCTCCATAATCTCTCTACTCTCCAAACAGCCCCACACACCACCACCCTCATCCTGGTATCTCTGGGTGCGACGAAAAATCACGCTACTGTTAGTCGCTTACAAATTACGTTTCACTTCCTCCACTCAAAATGTCACCGGCACTCATTTGTTACAAATTTCCCCAAAAACACTCTGCGACTCTATCTTTCCTCTGTCGTATACACCAGTGTAATGCCTATCCAATATATATATATATATATATATATATATATATATATATATATATATATATATATATATATATATATATATATATATATATATATATATATATATATATATATATATATATCAGTTGGATCGTGAGTCACCCCAAGAGCAAGACATTTCTCCATGTAATGTCTGGAAAATACACTATTTACAATAACTGCAGACAGTCTAACTAGTCCAGAACCATTTCACGCACCATTCACACTGTGGTACATGTATAGCTTTCCTTAGTGTATTACTGACTGGAAAGTAACAAATTAATAATTTTGTAAATAAAAGCAGGTATTCACTTTTTTTTATGTAGGAAGGACAACGGCCAAGGGCAACAGAGAGAAAAAAAAAACTGAGATACCGGTCTCCGAATAAGGTCCAAAGCGGTAGTAAAAAAATGAAGGATAAGTGTTTTGGAACCTCCTTCTTATAGGAATTCAAGTCATAGGAAGATGAAAATACAGAAGCAGGCAGGGAGTTTCAGACTTTACCAGAGAAAGGGATCAAGGAATAAGAATACTGGCTGATTGTTGCATTAGAGAGTTGGACAGAATAAGGATGAGATAAAGAAGAGAGTCTTGTGGAGCGAGGCTGCGGGAAGAAAGGGGACATGTAGATAGGAAGATTAGAAACCAGGTGACTCCGCCCTACCATCTATACATTCCAATCTATACTACCCACGCGGTTCTGTTACTTGCGATCCCTCTACCTGGACGAAGCGTCTGTGATGGCGAGAGCGGCGGCGGTCACCTTCACTTTCGCTGACCACTCGCAGTGAGGGCGAGGTCGCTGACATAGTACTTATGATGGATGGTCACCTTATTATTATTATTAGAAAGGTTATGCAGAGGAGATGGGACATTCTATTTTTATTAGGGCAAATACAGTTCATTGACTTATTAGGACAAATACATCTCATTCATTCAAAACATTTGCGAATTGAAGGCGAAGAGATCATCGTCATCGCTGTCAATAACGGGCGTAGTTTTAATAACTTTAGGAATCACCTTCTTATGAGAGGCGAGTGGGGCATTGGGGAGTTCTGGCGTGCTGACATCCTCTGGCGTGTTAGGGGGCATATATATATATATATATATATATATATATATATATATATATATATATATATATATATATATATATATATATATATATATATATATATATATATATATATATATATATATATATATATATATATATATATATATATATATATATATATATATATATATATATATATATATAATTTTTTTTTTTTTTCTGTTTTCCTGCGAATTCTTCACCTTCTGGCACTCATTGCCGCTTACAGGTGGCTCATCTGACCGCCGCGGCTGTGATTCGGCGGGCGGCGGCATCAGCGACTCCGGAGGTTGCGGCTGCAATTGCTGCTGCGGCTGCCGCTGCGGCTGCTTTTTCCAAACATCGCCGAAATAGATATCAAAGCGGAAAGAGATACGTTCTGTAACAGACAAGAAAAAAAAAAAAAACGATGAGAACAATGGAAATTATTTTTTTCTCCCCCTCTTCTTATTCATCATTGACAAAGAGTGTTAATGTAATTTACAATGGCGAAGGTGCGTGATGGCACACAAGGCAATGGCGTACTTATCCGCGGTCCTAAAGATGAAATGCTTGTCAGCCTGCATTCTTGGAGATGAGTCCTCGACGTCCGACTGGGTTGAGAGGCGATGGCGAAGTGACGCTTATCCGTCAGCAATTAGCCCATATTGACCCCTTTCCTCCACCCCACCTCTTTCCCCATCTATCTTATTACCACTTTACAGATGTTATAACATCTCGCTCGGTTGCCAGCCAGACAAAACGTAGACATGCAATGTGGCATTTTATGAAATATTACGCAAGCCATACAGGTAATAATTTGTCATTATATAGATATTGATGCTTTTTGAAGGTGGCGTGAATAATGCACATTGCACGTTTTAATGTATACCAACTCAGTAGATGGCAAAAGAACATGCAATAAATGACACACACGAGAGAGTTTAACTCCTGAAGTCGATAATTTAATGTGCTAATTTTCATATGTGGACAAGTTTGCATAAAATGATGTAAGACGGCGGAATTGTATTTGGGATGTAAGTTATAGTTATCGTAATAACCTATGGTCTGACTTTGAAAATTAAGATAAACAGTAATCCAGTGACCCATGGTCTTCGACTCACTCAATGTATTTAGGATGAAAACGCATGGCTTCGCCTCTTTTCTGGCAAGATTTATCAGCTCCGTCACACGGCGTCACACGGCTCCGTCACACAGCCTAAAAAATAAACTCGCTCGCCCAAGATGCTTGCTAGACCGGGTTGTATTTCACGTGCATGACGACTTATGCGCGGACAATGCAGCGAACGTGACGATAATGATCAATTTCTATGACGCCAGTAGTGTCAGCGAAAAACATGATGACGCGGTTGTGACTGCGTCTCTTAACAAAAGACAGATTAATTCTTAGATTCCCTGATTTATCCAGAGGGATGGCATTGTACACGTCCTCCGTCACAAAGTAAAAGAAACATACTGTCCGATCTTTATTAAAAGCATCAAATGTTAAGGAATTACGTGTGTCCAATCCTAATTTTGATGCATGATGCGGGAAAGAGCTACGAACGTTATAAATGGTCGCTCCATTCACGGTGATATGTACATGTGACAGATCGGCGTGATAAAAATATAAACCATTCTTATCAATTACGCTGTCCATATCAACTATTGCCATGGTCAAATTTTGAGGTATGATTTGCGCGAAAGGTAATTCGGCAATCAAAGACGTTTGATTGGCGCCTAACACATACGTTTTATTGAGTGTCATATTGAAAGTGTATTGCACTTAGCCATCTCGAGCTTAAATTTGAAACTGCTGGGGTCCTGATGTGAATTAAGAATCTATGTTTTGTTAGCCAATTCTAATGGAATTCTTACATCGATAGAGTCAAGTAGGTAAGCGTCCAGACTTGAAATATCCGAAAACAAAGACTCAGTCATCAAAAGCTCGTGCGTTTTATAATCCTTTATCATTTGTTTATCGTCTTTATTCCCACCCGTGAAATAGTCTTTATCAAATTTATTGATTATGCCTTTTGATCCATCATAATCGCGGTGGTAGAGGGCGACGCGACCGATAGAGTCAATTTTATCCTGAGGGATTGTTGTAATCATTTTAATGAAGGCGTAATAGTTGAACAAAGAGGATGATTCTACAAGCTGTTCGTTAAAATAACAAGCGCAAAACTTAAACACCGTATTATTCAAGCCATTACTAAAGACGACGTGATCATCGTCGTCTAGTGGCGTGCCATCCGCCTTCGCCGCACTAACTCGCAATTCTACAGACAGCGTTGATAGATCGAAAAAAAATTGTCCTGGAATGCCAGGCAGTCTGAACTCAATGTAAGGGTCGTTAATCCCCGCATGATTATTAGCATTAGCGTCTAAATTAACGGGGAATACGTCAAACTCTCGCCTCGCAGCGACTGACGATTCGATAGTATGCAGGCGATTCACCCGCGGGAAATTCTCACTCAAGGCCGTAAGGTAATTGCTCAAGGGGGTGGAGGTCGCTCACCCCTGTAAATCCAGCCCGTAATGAGTCATCTTCGCGACTAAGGTAAATATTGAAGATATCTGCTTTATAGTAAGTCTTTCTTTTCAGTTGCCTGGTTGGCTGTTTTCTCTTTTTTTTTTTTTTCTGACTCCAACTTTCCTCTTTTTCATTACTCGTTCACTTCGAACTATTCGCCAACACCCTTCACGGTGGCGCCTTTATCTCTTAACGATTCGCAAAGTCATTTTCCCTCTAAAACATCAGATAATAAACCTTTTCCCATTTGGAGCGCTTCAGATGCCACAGTGCGCATGATAATCTTTATCGACAGCGGATTCCATGCTAATGACTTCTAATAAGTTGACATGCTGACCCCCATATATCGTCGGTGATACACAGCCCTCGTAAAATAGTGCGAAATCTATTCCTCCATCAATTCGAGGCGGGAAAACGGCGGAAATAAAGGTAATTTTTGGCGTATGAACTGTATAAATTATACTTGGGGTGATAATCAAAGCCGAAGATTTGAGTCATCCTGGATCCAAATTTTGCAGACAAGTAGCAGAAATGGCCATTGTTGTCGCACTGTGGGGCATTCTGAAGGACGCACTCCACCCTTCGTTATAGCTAGAAAATTGATCACCCTCAAAATACCGGTCATACTCAGTCTTCATATTGCTTTTTAACTTTTCGGGCAATTCGACATTAATGATGTCAACCATATACCCAGTATCGCCCACCTCCGTGCTCGTTCGAGATGTGTATGTATGGAGTTTATACATGCGTGTTTCATCGACGTGGGCTATGGCCCAAATCTCAATCCTGCAAGCATAGTCACCCACCACTAGACCCAAGAACTGTTTTGGATAAAAGCAGTTTATCAGACCTACTTCATATTCCTTATTTGGATAAAGATGGATGGAGGGAGCGATTTTATTTTCAAAGCGATGGTGCTGGTTATAAGGGTAGAGGTCGGTGTTGCCCAGACTTGTCAAATATAGATAATGCTCCGCTCCCACCAAGATCAAAATAAATAATAACGACCATCCCAGTTAAGGAATACATTTATACTCGGTTCGTCACACACACATCAAATTTATATTTAAATTTTACATGATATAGTTTATTCAGACTTCCTCACCAGAATAGTTTCAACTCCAAAACGGTGAAGTCGCTTCGCCAGCTCTTCCACCATAGGCAGGAAATTATTCGTCCACTCATTCTGGCAGCGATCTCTGCACCCCATTCCTTCCGGGATGATAATCTGCTCCACTTCAGTGTTCGCCATGGCTAGCAGAGCAATCTTTTTGAGGCAATTCTGGAAGTGTTGACATCGGTTCGCGCTTGTATCCATCTTGAGTCCTTCCACGTAAAGCAAATCCTTCGATGTCGCAATTGCCTGTCGTGCCTTCTCATTACCCTCGACGGCCTCGCCCCAACCATATTGAGTCACGCAGGCCACCAGTTGGGGAAGATTTATACTTCCTGTGGGAGGCGTGTGGATAATGATACGTCCTGGTTCATCTCGTGCTCGCCGTGGCCCGATGAAGCGAGTAGAGTCTCTTTCTAGCCACATACGTATTCTCTTATGGATAAATCGTTTTGAGGTCCCGCGCAATCCCGCACGGTTCGGTGGAGAACACATTAACCGCGTAAGCAATATAATAGCGACGATCGCAGAACGCGCCGTCGGTCAGCCTACCCTCGACCACCTTCATCTTGACGACTAATTGGAGGGTAGATCCACACGTCGAACCCTCTGTACGGGGAGTGAGGGGCGAATCGCGGGCCTAACACGTGCACGTCAATGACTCATGCGTTATTGATTTACTTACTCGTTTACAGAGTAAGACATTTTAATATGCTTCCCAGATGTGTCTGATCCCGCCGCGCCTATCAGTTTACTTCGTTGAACCGTATTTCTGATGACGCCTCTACTGCCTCCTAGGAGGAGGAGGCAGTAGACACCTGCCGAAACGATAATTACTCCTAATGAGGTCTAAAGCACTGTTCAGGGGGTGCTGTGAACTTATCATTAAACCCAGCTGTGACCTCACTGAACGTTTCCCTTTGTGTCTCACAACACAAGGGGGCAGTCACAGCCTGCCCTCTAAAGACAACTCTCTTCCTCCACACAAAACTACAAGCACCTAATAA
This sequence comes from Scylla paramamosain, assembly GCF_035594125.1. Lineage (NCBI taxonomy): Eukaryota > Metazoa > Arthropoda > Malacostraca > Decapoda > Portunidae > Scylla > Scylla paramamosain. The sequence continues at coordinate 14,884,679 of NC_087163.1, forward strand.
CACACACACCCTTCACTCAATAATTTTAAAATCATCATGGCGACTCCTACACCAGCCTCGGAGTCCCCATCTGGGGAGGGGACCATAAATGTCCCCAGGTCGGACTGCCTTTCTGTCGACGACCCTAAGTGTCTTGACACCCCCCTCAACTTTTTCTTCATTAACTTCTGCAACATTCGCGGTCTAAGATCTAATTTTCAATCTGTAGAACACCACCTCTCCTCTTCTAAACCTCATCTTCTTTTCCTCACTGAAACTCAGGTGTCTGAGGCAACTGACAGTAGCCCCTTTTCTGTTTCCTCCTACTTTCTCTATCCTCATTTTCGATCCAAAGCTGGATGCTGCGTTTATGTGCGCAATGACTTAACCTGCTCTCGTGCCCACGCTCTTGAATCTTCCGAGTTTTCCACCATCTGGCTACGACTACAGAGTCACTCTCATACTAAATTTATCTGTGCTGTATACCTCTCTCCTAACTCCTCTGACTATAGGAAATTCTTTGACTACTTAACTTCCAAAGTGGAGCACATTCTGACCCTCTTCCCTTTTGCAGAGATCTCCATTCTTGGAGATTTCAATGTTCACCACCAGCTTTGGCTTTCCTCTCCCTTCACTGACCATCCTGGTGAACTAGCCTACAACTTTGCTATCCTCCATGACCTTGAGCAATTGGTGCAACACCCTACTCGCACAGTCTTGGAGATACGCCGAACATTCTTGACCTTTTCCTGACCTCTAATCCTTCTGCTTATGCTTTTTTTTTTTTTATGTAGGAAGGATACTGGCCAAGGGCAACAAAAATCTAATAAAAAAAATGCCCACTGAAATGCTGTCACCCCTTCTTCTCCGTTGGGCTCCTCCGATCACAATCTCATATCTTTATCTTGTCCTATCACTCCAATCCCTCCTCAGGATCCCCCTAAGCGAAGGTGCCTCTGGCGTTTTGCCTCTGCCAGTTTGGGGGACCTGAGGAGGTATTTTGCTAATTTTCCTTGGAATGACTACTGCTTCAGTGTCAGAGACCCGTCTTTGTGTGCTGAGCGCATAACAGAGGTGATAGTGTCTGGCATGGAGGCGTACATTCCTCGCTCTTTTTCTCGTCCTAAACCTTCTAAACCTTGGTTTAACACAGCTTGTTCTCGTGCTATACATGATAGAGAGGTGGCCCACAAAAGATACTTAAGCCTTCCATCACCAGAATCTCATGCACTTTATATTTCTGCCCGGAACCATGCCAAGTCTGTTCTCCAACTAGCCAAAAACTCCTTCATTAACAGAAAATGTCAAAACCTTTCAAGATCTAACTCCTCTCGTGATTTCTGGCATCTAGCCAAAAATATCTCCAATAACTTTGCTTCTTCTCCTTTCCCTCCTCTACTTCAACCAGATGGCACCATTGCTATCACATCTATTTCTAAAGCTGAACTCTTTGCTCAAACCTTTGCTAAAACCTTGGACGATTCTGGGCTTGTTCCTCCCTCTCCTCCACCCTCTGACTACTTCATGCCACGTATTAAAATTCTTCGCAATGATGTTTTCCATGCCCTCGCTGGCCTAAACCCTCGGAAGGCTTATGGACCTGATGGGGTCCCTCCTATTGTTCTCCGAAACTGTGCCTCCGTGCTTGCACCTTGCCTAGTCAAACTCTTTCAGCTTTGTCTGTCAACATCTACCTTTCCTTCTTGCTGGAAGTTTGCCTACATTCAACCTGTTCCTAAAAAGGGTGACCGTTCTAATCCCTCAAACTACCGTCCTATTGCTTTAATTTCCTGCCTATCTAAAGTTTTTGAGTCTATCCTCAACAGGAAGATTCTTAAACATCTATCACTTCACAACCTTCTATCTGATCGCCAGTATGGGTTCCGTCAAGGCCGCTCTACTGGTGATCTTCTGGCTTTTCTTACTGAGTCTTGGTCATCCTCTTTTAGAGATTTTGGTGAAACTTTTGCTGTTGCCTTGGACATATCAAAAGCTTTTGATAGAGTCTGGCACAAAGCTTTGATTTCCAAACTACCCTCCTACGGTTTCTATCCTTCTCTCTGTAACTTCATCTCAAGTTTCCTTTCTGACCGTTCTATTGCTGCTGTGGTAGACGGTCACTGTTCTTCTCCCAAATCTATTAATAGTGGTGTTCCTCAGGGTTCTGTCCTGTCACCAATTTTCTTCTTATTATTCATTAATGATCTTCTAAACCAAACTTCTTGTCCTATCCACTCCTACGCTGATGATACCACCCTGCACTTTTCCACATCTTTTCATATACGTCCAACCCTTCAGGAGGTAAACATAGCACGCAGGGAAGCCACAGAACGCCTGACTTCTGATCTTTCTAAAATTTCTGATTGGGGCAGAGCAAACTTGGTATTGTTCAATGCCTCAAAAACTCAATTCCTCCATCTATCAACTCGACACAACCTTCCAGACAACTATCCCCTCTTCTTCAATGACACTCAACTGTCCCCCTCTTCTACACTGAACATCCTCGGTCTGTCCTTTACTTATAATCTGACCTGGAAACTTCACATATCATCTCTAGCTAAAACAACTTCTATGAAGTTAGGTGTTCTGAGACGTCTCCGCCAGTTTTTCTCACCCCCGCAGCTGCTAACTCTGTACAAGGGCCTTATCCGTCCATGTATGGCGTATGCTTCACATGTCTGGGGGGGTTCCACTCATACTGCTCTTCTAGACAGGGTGGAATCAAAAGCTTTTCGTCTCATCAACTCCTCTCCTCTAACTGACCGTCTTCAGCCTCTCTCTCACCGCCGCAATGTTGCATATCTAGCTGTCTTCTACCGCTATTTTCATGCTAACTGCTCTTCTGATCTTGCTAACTGCATGCCTCCCCTCCTTCCGCGGCCTCGCTGCACAAGACTTTCTTCTTTCTCTCACCCCTATTCTGTCCACCTCTCTAACGCAAGAGTTAACCAGTATTCTCAATCATCCATCCCTTTCTCTGGTAAACTCTGGAACTCCCTGCCTGCTTCTGTATTTCCACCTTCCTATGACTTGAATTCCTTCAAGAGGGAGGTTTCAAGACACTTATCCACCAATTTTTGACCAATGCCTTGACCCTTATACGGGACTGGCATTTCAGTTGGCATTTTTTTTTTTTTTTGTTGCCCTTGGCCAGTGTCCTTCTTACATAAAAAAAAAAAGCGAAGTAGCAGTGATTATCATAATAATGGACGCTTATCAGCTGAAAGTCTTTTCGCGTCTCCTTTTCCGTCGTCGAGTACTGGTATGAGATCAAACACACTTATCTGCAAAAATGGCGGAAGTAAATTTCCGCGATCATCCCATGAAATCCCAGGTTTACCCTCCAGTAATTTCAACCATAAACCATATTCTCTAAAGGAAGGTGGAACAGGAACTCGAATTAAATCATCCAAGGACGAATGAACAGGCGCGCGTGACGGCGGAGCCGCGGTGGGGGCGGTGTAGACGTTTCAGGATACTCCCCCTAAACGTGACTCCCGGAGTCACTTGAAACTAGTTTGAAAGCACTCCCCAGTCAATTGAATCTAGTTTTACAGCACTCCCCAGTCAACTGAAACTGCGTATCATATGACTCCCCATCAGCATAATTTGTTAATTGAGAAAACATTTTATTAACATTAATTGACATACAAACAATAACTTGTTACCATGCAATGTATAGCTTGTTACAAGACTAGCCCTACACACCCTTAACTACATTATAATGAACGCCAGACTCATTATCTATATACATTTACCACTTCTTTACCATTTGGCCTGTGCCAAGTTAGTTCTGACCCAAACTTTGCCCACACAAAGATATTAACATTAAACATGTTGACAGCTGCTAATATCTCCGTTGTTGTTCCCCACACTTTATCATTACGCATAGATTCCACTTTGATCCCTTCATTGCAGGCCATGAAATCACAAACCATGCTCCTGACAACGGTATGTTGATCCTCATCTCCTGTTATGGCAAACGATAATGCACGGAAGAGACAATGCCCGTCACCTTTAATTATTTTTATATTAAGAGGTTCGCTAGGGTTTTTTTAAGGTCTTGTTTATTTTCCCGCATGGCCCCAACTTCTTCTTGAATATTAAACGTCCACCAGAGTGAGAGCAGATAGTTCGTTGTGTTGCAACTGTCAATGGCGAGAACTTATAGGTTATCTCCTCTTTATGAACGTCTACAATCTGAACACTTGATGACAGAGCTGCAAGTGCTGAAGTTTCTGTTTGTCTTTCAAAGAATGGCTTTAGGTTGCATCCATTAACTTTAGACTTGAGGGGGACTTTTGTTGATGGATGAATGAGAGAATATAGCCCCTTCTCGCAAACTTGAGCTACTTCGTAGGGACCATCCCACGGATCGGTTTATTTCCTACGCCAATAGGAAGGACAGGTTCACGACCGTACAGCATCTTGAAGGGTCAAAACTTCTTGGAGGCCTGGACTGTAGATCTGTAGAAACACCAAATAACCATAGAGAATTTTTCTTAAGTACTAACATTTAACCGGACATTAGACCTACCTACCTCAGTGCAAATAAGATACCGTGGAAACATTTGTCCGAGTTTTCATGTCGATCACTCAGAGTTCAAAGGAGAAAATTTTGAACAGTTCGGTTGCTACGCTCAACTAATCAATTTGCCTTAAAATAAAAAAAAAATAAAAAATAAGTGGTCAATAAAGGTTTACATAGTCAATTATAAAGGAAGATATAAATGCAGATACTCGTAAATTAGTAGATTAAGAAGAAATATACAGATAAATAAATAGACATAAATAAACAGATAAATAAATAGACACACAAATCCAGATAAATAAATACACATAAATAAGTAAACAGACAGACAAACAATAAATAACTTAATAGACAGGTAACATAGACCTTACCGAACCTTATTTAGTATATGATGATTGCTTACTTGAGGATGATACGCGGATGTAATTCTTTGCGTTGTTCCTGTGAGCGTATGAAGCTGATGAAACAGAGTTCACAAATTCTCTGCCCTGGTCATTGATTTGGATGGCAACACATCCATGCCGACAGATGATGTCCTCATACAAGAAGCGTGCGACCTCTACAGCTTGTTTTGATTTTAAAGGTCGAGCCTCAGTAAATGTCCATCACAATGGCGACATTACCGTTGGATGAGCTGAAAAAAAAAATAGCGTAAAGCACCCTACCGAACCTTACCAGACCAAAAACAAAGGTCGCAAACAGTCTTTGGCATTTTGGCATTTTTGGCATTGTAATAATTAGTACAGGATTTTAAAGTTCAGTAATATCAAAAGTAATATCAAATTAAAACAAAGCATGTTTATCAGTAGAAACTTAATAGTTAGTATTATAAAAATAATAGTAATATTGCACTTATATACAGATTTTTATAAACTTAAAACTCACGTTGGCAATGAACATAGGTCTACGCCAATTTGGTACACGTTTTGAGGCTTAATTGGGACATTGTAGAGTTTTGGGTCAACTTTCATGAACAGAGTGCTGGCTTTCTGGCACTGCAGGCAAGTTTTTATGGTTTCTGATACATCAGCTGTAACGTTACGCCACCAATACCTCTGCATTACGCGATCGATGACTTTATCCCTGCCAACAGGACCTCCCAAAGCAACAGCTGTCACCAACTCCTTGATGACAGGACAGCACAATGTCTAGCTGGCACTGGCGATCCTTAATCACCCGAAGAAATCAAACTTCTGCAACCATATATACCAATTATAGGCAACCCTTTCAATAAATATTGGTTAAGGTTATTGCTTTTGAATTTACTCTTATAAGGTTAGGTAAAGTCTAAGCTTGTCCTAATCACTCAATTATTTCTCAATTATTTCTCATATTGTTTAGTATGAATATCTGGATGAGCCTCACCAGCAACTTTCTAATTAAATTACCCCCATTAGTTAAAGCAGATGCTTGGATTTTTTTTTTTCCTAACTATGTCGGTGTCTCAAATATACTATTTATACTACTTACCAGTTATATCCTTCCTCTTTGGTTTATGGACAAATTTTAGACATTCGTCTTGGATAAGAAATGCCCGACACTTCCTTCGAAAATTCGTCTTATTCCCCCTATCGTTTCCAACACGCACTGGGTATTTTTTTGACCGCAAATATTCTTCCACCTCGTCCATTTCATTAGCGAACTCCATGGTGCCCCTGTAGACACTGACAAATAACAAGTCAACACAAGCCTTGTTAACTTTATTTCAAATTCACTTCAAAGTAGGTTTATTCGAATGTGGATTCATTTCAAACTAGGTTCTTTTGACTGTTTGATGGTGGAGTCATTTCAAACGGGTGAGGAGTTACCTGAAACGAGTTTCAAGTGATGGGGAGTCGACTGAATTTAGTTTCATCTGACTGGGGGAGTCATCTGAAACAGGGAGTTATTTGAAACGGCTACAGCGGCGGTGTTGGTAACCGGCGGCGGAAGTGAAGTTTTTCTTTTTCTTGTCTTGTTTTGACGTGAATCGGTGCGGAGTTGCGACGTTGGCCGGTTTAAACTTACACCTCTCGGCAACTGAGACGGGAACCAAACAATATTCTTCCATCTCTGTAATAAACTTGTTATTGCCGACACGGCTATCGTGAGTAACGCGGCCAATATGCTGCCACCTCGTTTGGAGATGAGAATGGTTCTTTTCTTGTACACGAGTGTCTTCTTCAAGGCTACAGTGCGAATATCACTCTTGATTTTTTTTTTTTTTTCAGGCGGTTAATGGTGGTATCGTCGTCCGTCAGGCGTTTCTTCAAAAAGTTGGCGAATATTTCCGAGATGCAATTGACTTCGCGCTTATTCAAACTCTGCAAAACCTGCTTCCGCAATTTAAGGGAGACGTGAGAGAGGAGAAAAACCAAATCCTTGTACTGCAATATCAATGGTTTTTCCTTATCCATATCTTAATAAGTCGTCCGCATCTATCCAGCTGTCAAATTTATCTGGATATCCACGCCAGTGGACGAAAAACTTTCTCTTACCTCGCTCGACCTTCGATTTTAATATATCGACCTGGTAATGTGCCGAAAGAGAGGACTTGATTAATTCTTCCTTATAGAATGCACTGGTCACGTCCTCACCCGCCAAATCCCTAATGTAATAAATAGGGATTTTATGTGAGTAATCCACACGACTTCTTAAAAAACTCCTCGGTATTGTTAACGGTATAACCCTTATTGAATTTAAATTGCGTTCGGGAAGCACGTTGCAAGCGTACAATATCTCCCACGTCTAATTTATGACTGACGACTTTCTTTCCTCTTTGTCGATTTAAATACATTCGTTTAAATTGCTTCCTGACTTGTAGCAGGTCGCGGAGGCGGTGAACCTGGGCCGGTGTTTGGTTATCGCCCAAACCGCGGTGTGGGTTGTGATTGTATGTATTTATTAGGGTGGGCAAGACGTTAATATACATCAGTGTATTGTTCTGCGTGAGATATTTATATATTTTCGCCTTTATGATTTGGATGACCCTTTCTGCCAAACTCGCCTTTGTTTCGCGCGAGTAATTGGAATACAAGGTAATACCTTTCAAAGTTAGATATTTTTTTCACTGCTTGATTATAAAATTCGGATCCCTGATCGGCAAAAAGAGGCGACACGCCTGTAAACCTTCCCGATTCTTTTTTTTTTTTTTCATCGCTTGCAGGCTACAGCGACTGGATTTACTTGTCAGCATTGCCACTTTCAAGTACCTACTGAAAATGTCCAAGCAAAACGTGATGTATCGAACGCCACCCTTGTGTCTGCGCAGCTTCGTAAAATCTGCCAAATCGCAAGTTAAAATTATGGACAGTTTAAGAGCGAGAATTTTTCGCGGCGGAAAACGTTTCGGTGTCGGCTTGTGAAGCGTGTAAGTGTGCACGCTCTGCAGAAATGCCCTCACATCGCGGAGTGCTAGATTCTTATCCCTTTTCTTCCCCTCTCTGTAGAATGCTTGCACACCTCCTAAAGCCGCTGGATTTGTTATATCCCGGTAAAGTTCGTCCAAAACGGCGTTCATAGCAGGTAGATTTTCTCATAGGGCAGCTCATTCACAATATTCGTGCGCAGTTGAATTTCTTTGGGTGTGTTCGGGGATAAATCGCACAACAAAATAACCGTGATCTCGTCTAAGCACGACATTTTTATAAATTTCCACAAAGTGTTTGGCGCGCTCCTTTCCATAAAGGTGCCTGCCCAGACATTCGATTTGATATATATTTATGTTTTTCATAAGAATGTAATGCGAGGCATTTAAAGTTATCGTTCTAGCATACTTTCCGGGGAAAAAGACATTCTGCGCTATCATTATAACTGACAAATTTTTATGTCTCCCTTTGTTAAAGGCCTCTGCTATCGTTTGAGAATTGCCATCCGTGAGGAAATTATCATCTAATATCAAGAGCGTGTGCGCTTGCGGATCGGCATATGGATTGTCCATCACGGGATCAATAATTTTCTCATGTACTTCGACGTTATCTTAAAAAGGGGAATTCTGCTGCAGCGAATGCGATGAGACGCCACAAATAATAATTCTGTTAAATCCATGCTGATATTTCTCTATAATTTTATTGCAGAGGTGTGTTTTACCAGAATTTGTATAACCCGCGATAATTATGCGAGCAGGATATCTGAAGAAATTCAGCATCTCTTCGCTAATGTCTTGTCCATGTTAAGTTCAGGGGGGCACTAAAACACACTACGATATGTTTACAGTATTTATTGCTTAACCTTTATTTACATGGTCATGTAGGTAACAGTATAACTAGCCTACCAGCTGCATCCTCATCCCTGCCCTCTAATTATGACGTGGATCTCTCCCGACTCACGCCTCTTCCTCAACCTCCTCTTCCTTCTCCTTAGCTTAAATACAAATGTTCTTACATTACCTTCTCCTCCTCTTTTTCCTCCTCCTCCTCCTCCTCCTCCTCCTCCTCCTCCTCCTCCTCCTCCTCCTCCTTAACTCACGTGGACATTACATTACATGAACAATCCCCCTCATCCTCCTTAACCCACGTGGTCAGTACAAATGTTCTTACATTACATGAACAATGCGCCTCATCTTCCTCCTTAACCCACGTGGTCAGTACAAATGTTCTTACATTACATGAACGGCAACTACTAGCAGCCGCGGTCTCTCTCCACTCCTTAATTATGATGTGAATAATGTCATGGAAAGTTCCTCCCGATCACATCACAACCCACTCATTAACCCATCATCCTCCTCTTCTTCCTTAGCCTACGTGGTCCGTGCAAATGTTTTTTACATTACATGAAGGGCAGCTGCTAGCAGCGGTGTCCTCTCTTTCTCTACCCTTTAATTATGAAGTGAATAATGTCGTGGAAAGTCTCTCCCGATGACGCTACAGTCCACTCATTAACCCATCATCCCCCTCCTCTTCTTCCCCCTCCTCCTCCTCCTCATCCTCCTCTTCCTCATCCACCTCCACCTCCTCATCCTCCTCATCCACCACCACCTCCTCATCCACCTCATCCTCCACATCTCTTTTCCGCTGATCATTGTCGGGGTGATAATACGCCCTTGAGGTATAGCCATCGACGTGAAAGCGCTTGCCGTCAAAATGTGACCACGTACGCTTTCGCATGCGAGTGGTACAAATTTGTCCTTTCACATTCCTGATATTATAGCAATCCACCATCCCACATGCGACATTATTAAGTGTTTCCCTATACTGCTGATGCAATATATTTTGCTGATGGTGAGTTGGAATACCTTTACCTCGAGATACTTGCTTGTTATCTTCCAACAGCAGCGAATACATCTTTAGCTTTAATATGATCGCCTCCTTGATGAGCGTGGATCAGGTTTCAGATTTCAGCAAGCTTATTTGATCCTTCCGCTCCCCATTAAAACACGGGTGATCTGAAGCAAAGTTACTGGTGTCGAGAAAATTTGCCATGAGTCCATGTTTCAGTTCATCATTTAAGTGTGTAAGAATGTGTAGACTGAATATGAAACTGTCCGTATCTTCATAAGCTTATTTAGCTCTTTCCCCATAATTAGCTTTGATTACACGATACCAAAAGTTGTACGTGTACTTCTTTGCCACTTCTAAAATACGGTAACCCAAGTAATTTGGTTGCCTGATTTTAATCGTATTCTTACTGTTGACGCATATGACTCGGTCCTCGCCTAATTGGTGTACCCTTTTAAAGGATGGATTTCTTACATACTTCAGGAAAGATTTTCTTTTTTGTCCCTTCACTTCAGATAACATGGATCTGCCATAGACTGCGTTTGACATCAGTTTGCAGATGCGATTTTTAATGGAGCACGTCTCATTTTTACGCTGAGTTACGTTCCTTTCTATGAAAGGTTTCAGGTATGTAGCCTGTCTGAACCTATATATAGCATGGACACATCGTATTTCCAGTCCAAGTGAGGGTAAAAGTAGCAGCAGTTTTAGACTGATCAGATGATCTTTCAGTCCACGAGTTTACGATTTTTCTTCCCCAGCTTACGACCCTCAGCTTTTAACAGTCTTTTACTGTACGGCGAGATGTCATCTTCTGTAATAGTCATATGTGCGAGGCACAGAGGGAACTCGTTCGTGGCCTGGGTCACGTCGCCGGTAGACGTCGCAGGTGTCCAAATGCAGCCAGTAACCGACGTCGCCATCTGTCGCGTGATTCTGGATGCCAACTTCAAAAAAAATCATCCATCTCTGACTGAGAAAGTTTCTTTGATGTTACCCATAGGCAGGGGGAAACACATAACGATTGCATATAATGAATTATAGTCCAGATAGAACACACTGGTGCCGGGACCGCCGTTGGCTTCGTGGTTTGACTGCAGGTGAGGTCTGACGCAAGTTAAAAAGCCTTCTTGTACATTTCTTTTGATGAGGTGATACATATTAGGGTAGTAAGGTGGGTCAAGTTGAACGCCTGTCGACTTTAAAAAAAAAGCGGCGTAAGCATAAGAAGACAGTGACACGTAATGTGCCACGTCCAGTCCATAAAACTCATGCAGGTATGATCTATATTTGAGATATGTGTCGGCTAAGAACGCCACATCAGTCTCACAATACAGTCTTATGTAATCGCCTAAAGTGCGACAGGACGCCTTACTCCACACGCTTTGAGCGTGTTCATATTCTCCAGGTGACAGAGCCTTCTCCTTGAGCGTGTCATAAAATGTTTTGCGAGGCGGCAATTGCCGATCTTCTAAGCGGCCAAGGTCGGTGATGTACTCATAACAAAGAAACTGTTTTTGAGCGCAAATTACACGTCTTACATCCTCGAGGAGGTAATTCATCATCTTTTGGGCGTAACGCGTGTCATAACCCGCCTGCATGTGACTCTGAGCGAGATGACCGAGGCCGGCGTTCATAATGGAAAGCGTGTCTTGAAACTGCAATTCCTTAATCCTTACTTTCAATAAATGCGATTCTGACTTGGCAAGGATGTCCACCTGTGACTCTGACAACTGAAGGACTTTTATGATCAAGGAGACATCAAAGCTTATATTATGCGCCAGAGAGATGAGATATTTCCTCATGTCACGACACTGGAGTCATATTATGCGCCAAAGAGATGAGATATTTCCTCATGTCACAACACTGGAGTCATATTATGCGCCAGAGAGATGAGATATTTCCTCATGTCACGACACTGGAGGTTGCATCGCGCGCACAATGTCCCCTTTGTAATTATTTTGCGGTAATAAGTGGTCGTGATGTTTATGAGGGGAGGTTTTTCACATTAAAGTGATGTCGGCTGAACTCGCATTGGCGCTGACGTTTGAAGTAGACTTCATCCTCCGCAGACATGCTAATTTGATAGCTAACTACGCTTTCCTTGATGATTCGCCAAGCTTCGGATAGGCTATCAATGAAATTATTTACGGGATCTTCGCCGAAATAACTTCTCCTTTCCACGACATCTCCATGCCTATTGATGATGAGATACGAGTAACCAACTGGCTCATGTTGGGCTATCATACTCCTATTCTCCTTAGGTTTTATAATAGTTTCAAAAAAAAAAAATGCTAAGTAGGCAGTAAAGTAAAACTAACTTCTTCATGACCAGTAATAAGGACCAACTGTTACTCACAACAGCATTTCATTTAGCTTCCTGAAACATTTATTTTATTTTAGTTTTCCACATTCATCTTATCAAAAGTCATCATAATCTTCATAATTTTCTTTGATATTATCACATCTGTATCTTCAATATCTTTTATTATACCATCTTTGAAACCATCTATTTACTCTTGTTTCACCCTTCACCCCTTATAGATGTTTTGTTTTATAAAAATAGTGCTCGTTTCCTAAATTATTCATAAGTTATCGATATACGGTGACTATCCCCAGTCACATTATTCATTATTTTCAGAGTTGCAGCACTAACTACCGCTGTCATTAATCCGTTATCTTTCTACATAATATAAAATCTACCAAAATATTATTAGTGTTGATGTTATGCTTTTCTGATACCACTATCCTTCACTCATTAATCCTTCATGTTATCATAAAAAAAACATGAAACCAATTATCTTGTGTAAGCTATAGCATTATGCACGACGGTATTTATGGGGAACATACCATTATCTGACAATATATCGCGCTATAATATTTACTGTGTGGAATTATCATTTACCTATGAGCTTAATGATAACGCGGAGTGGTTTTAATATACTTTTTCTATCGCATTTCCTCATACAATCTCGTATCTGCGACCAGAATATTATAATTTCACAACTACACATAAATATACCAACATCTTTCAGAAAATTATGGTATAATATTTTTCATATATTCACAAACTCTAATGCCTTAAACTACCGTTCTGTTGCTTTAATTTCCTGCTTATCTAAAGCCTTTGAATTCATTCTCAACACGAACATTAATAAAATTCTATCATTTCACAACCTTCTATCTGATCGCCAGCGTAGATTCCATCAAGGCCGCTCAAATGGTACTCTTCTGGCTTTCCTTACTGAGTCTTAGTCTTTTAGAGGACGACTAAGACCTCTGACTGTAAGAAATTCTTTGACTACTTAATTTCCAAAGTGGAGACCATTCTGACTCTCTTCCCTTTTCCAAAGATCTCCATTCTTGGAAACTTCAGTGTTCACCAGCTTTGGTTTTCCTCTCCCTTCACTGACCATCCTGGTGAACTAACTTTGCTATCCTCCACGACCAAGAGCAATTTAGTGCAACGCTATATTCGTATTCCTGACTGTCTTGGAAATACACCCAACATTCTTGATCTTTTTCTAACCTCTAAATCTGCTTTTGCTGTTACCTTATCTTCTCTGTTCGGCTCTTCCTATCACAATCTCTTATCTGTTAGGTTATCGTATCGTTCCAATACCTCCTCAGGATCCCCTAAGTGGAGGTGTCTCTGGCGTTTCGCTTCTGCTAGTTGGGGCCACCAGAGGAGGTATTTTGCTGATTCTTCCTTACAATGACTTCAATTTCCGTTTCGGAGATCTGTCTCTCTTTGGCGAGCGTATAAAAGAGGTGATAGTATCTGGCATGGAGGCATACATTCCTCACTCTTTTCCTCGACCTAAACCTCCCAAACCTTGGTTTAACACAGCCTGTTCTCGTGCTATACATTCCCGGTCTAAGATCTAATTTTCAATCTGTAGAACACCACCTCTCCTCTTCTAAACATCATCTTCTTTTCCTCACTGAAACTCAGGTGTCTGAGGCAACTGACAGTAGCCACTTTTCTGTTCCCTCCTACTTTCTCTATCCTCATTTTCAATCCAAAGCTGGATGCTGCGTTTATGTGCAGAGTGACTTAACCTACTTTCGTGCCCACGCTCTTCATTCTTCCGAGTTTTCCACTACTTTCGTGCTCACGCTCTTGAATCTTCCGAGTTTTCCACTATCTGGCTACGACTACAGAGTCACTCTCAAACTAAATTTATATGTGCTGTATACCTCTCACCTAACTCTCTCAACTATACTCCATATATGGAGTATGCTTCACATGTCTGGGGGGGGTTTCACACATACTGCTCTTTTAGACATAAAAGCTTTTCGTCTCATCAACTCTTCTCCTCTAACTGACTGTCTTCAGCCTCTCTCTCACCGCCGCAATGTTGCATCTCTAACTGTCTTCTACCGCTATTTTCATGCTAACTGCTCTTCTGATCTTGCTAACTGCATGCCTCCCCTTCTCCCGCGGCCTTGCTGCACAAGACTTTCTTCTTTCTCTCACCCTTATTCTGTCCACCTCTCTAACGCAAGAGTTAACCAGTATTCTCAATCATTCATCCCTTTCTCTGATAAACTCTGGAACTCCATGCCTGCTTTTGTATTTCCACCTTCCTCTGACTTGAATTCCTTCAAGAGGGAGGTTTCAAGACACTTATTCATCAATTTTTGACCACTGCTTTGACCCTTTTATGGGACTGGCATTTCAGTGGGCATTTTTTTTTTATTGGATTTTTGTTGCCCTTGGCCAGTGTCCTTCCTGCACAAAAAAAAAAAAAAAAGAGGTGGCCAACAAAAGGTATTGCAGCCTTCCATCACCAGAATCTCATGTGCTTTGTATTTCTGCCCGAAACCATGCCAAGTCTTTTCTCCAACTAGCCAAAAACTCCTTCATTAATAGAAAGTGTCAAAATCTTTCAAGATCTAATTCCCTTCGTGACTTCTAGTACCTAGCCAAAAACATCCCCAAAAACATTACTTCTTTCTCTCCAATATTTCAACCAGATGGCAACACTGCTATCACATCTATCTCTAAAGGTGAACTCTTCGTTCAAACCTTTCCTAAAAACCCTACCTTGGATGATTCAGGGCTTGTTCCTCTCTCTCCTCCATCCTCTGACTACTTCATATTAAAATTATTTGCAATGATGTTCTCCATGCCCTCGCTGGCCTAAACCTTCGAAAGTCTTATGGACATGATAGGATCCCTCCTATTGTTCTCCGAAACTGCGCTTTAGTACTTGCACCTTGCTTAGGCATCATCTACTTTTTCTTCTTGTTGTAAGTTTGCCTACATTAAGCCTGACCTAATCCCTCAATCTACCGTCCTCTTGTTATAAAATTCTGCCCATCTAAAGTTTTTGAATCTATCCTCAACAAGAATATTCTCAAATTTTTATCACTACACAACCTTCTCTGACTTTCCTTACTGAGATTTGGTCATCCACTTTTAGAGATTTTAGTGAAACTTTCGCTGTTACCTTAGACATGCTTTTGATAGAGTCTGGCAAAAAACATTGATTTCCAAACTACCCTTCTATGGCTTCTATTCTTCTCTCTGTAACTTCATCTCAAGTTTCCTTTCTGAGCATTCTATTGGTGCTATGACAGACGCTCACTGTTCTTCTCCTAAATTTATTTACAGTGGTATTCCACAGGGTTCTGTCCTCTCACCCATTCTATTAATATTATACATCAATGATCTTCTAAACCAAACTTCTTGTCCTCTCCACTCCTACGCACATTTCCACATTTTCTCGTAGATGTGCAACCCTTTAGCATGTAAACAATTCACGCAGTGAAGCCACAGAAGGCCTGATTTCTGATCTTCCTGAAATTTCAGATTGGGGCAGAGGAAACTTTGAACAATCCCTCAAAAACTCTATTCCTCCAATTATCAACTCGATACAACCTTCCAGACAGCTATCCTCTCTTCTTCACTGACACTCAACTGTCCCGCTCTTCTACACTAAACGTCCTCGGTCTGTCCGTTACTGAATATTCCACATCTAATTTCTAGCTAAAACAGCTTCTATGAAGTAAGGTGTTCTGAGAAGTATCTGCCAGTTTTTCTCACTCTCCACCTTCTAACTCTGTACATGGGCCTTATCTGTCCATGAATGGAGCATGCATCACATGTCTCATTGGTTTCAACTTATACCGCTCTTCTAGATAAAGTGGAACTAAGAGCTTTTCGTTTCATCAACTACTCTCCTCTAACTGAATGTCTTCAGCCTCTTTCTAATCGCTTCAGTGTTGCATCTCTTGCTATTTTCTACCGTTATTTTCATGCTAACTGCTTATCTGATCTTGCTAACTACATGCTCAGGTGTCTGAGGCAACTGAGAGTAGCCCCTTTTCTGTTCCTTCCTACTTTGTCTATCCTCATTTTCAATCCAAAGCTGGATGTTGCGCTTATGTGCGCAACGACTTAACCTCCTCTTGTGCCCATGCTCTTGAACTTCCGAGTTTTTCCACCATCTGGCTACGACTACAGAGTCACTCTCAAACTAAATTCATCTGTGCTGTATACCTCTCACCTAACTCTGACGATAAGAAATTCTTTGACTACTTAACTTCCAAAGTGGAGCACATTCCGACTTTCTTCCCTTTTGCAGAGATCTCCATTCTTGGAGACTTCAATGTTCACCATCAGCTTCGGCTTTCCTCTCCCATCTAGGTGAACTAGCCTTCAACTTTGCTATCCTCCACGACCTAGAGCAATTGATGCAACACCCTACTCGTATTCCTGACCATCTTAGAGACATTCTTGACCTTTTCCTGATCTCTCATCCCTCTGCTTATGCTGTCACCCACTCTTCTCCGTTGGGGTCCTCCGATCACAATCTCATATTTTGTCTTATCGCTCCAATCCCTCCTCAGGATCCCCTTAAGTGAAAGTGCCTCTGGCGTTTTGCCTCTGCTGGTTGGGGGACCTGAGGAGGTATTTTGCTGATTTTCCTTAAAATGACTACTGCTGAGTCTTGGTCACCCTCTTTTATTGATTTTGTTGAAACCTTTGCTGTTCCCTTGGATATATCAAAAGCTTTTGATGGAGTCTTGCACAAAGCTTTGATTTCCAAACTACCCTCCTACGGCTTTTATCCTTCTCTCTGTAACTTCATCTCAAGTTTCCTTTCTGACCGTTCTATTGCTGCAGTAGTAGACGGTCACTGTTCTTCTCCTAAATCTATTAACAGTGGTGTTCCTCAGGGTTCTGTCTTGTCACCCACTCTCTTGGTCACCCTCTTTTATTGATTTTGTTGAAACTTTTGCTGTTCCCTTGGATATATCAAAAGCTTTTGATGGAGTCTGGCACAAAGCTTTGATTTCCAAACTACCCTCCTACGGCTTTTATCCTTCTCTCTGTAACTTCATCTCAAGTTTTCTTTCTGACCGTTCTATTGCTGCAGTAGTAGACGGTCACTGTTCTTCTCCTAAATCTATTAACAGTGGTGTTCCTCAGGGTTCTGTCTTGTCACCTACTCTCTTCTTATTATTCATTAATGATCTTTTAAACCAAACTTCTTGTCCTATCCACTCCTACGGTGATGATACCATCCTGCACTTTTCCACGTCTTTTCATAGACGTTAAATCCTTCAGGAGGAAAACATTTCACGCAGGGAAGCCACAGAACGCTTGACTTCTGATCTTTCTAAAATTTCTGATTGGGCCAGAGTAAACTTGGTATTGTTCAATGCCTCAAAAACTCTATTCCTCCATCTATCAACTCGACACAACCTTCCAGACAACTATCCCCTCTTCTTCAATGACACTCAACTGTCCCCCTCTTCTACACCGAACATCCTCAGTCTGTCCTTTACTTATAATCTGAGCTAGAAACTTCACATCTCATCTCTAGCTAAAACAGCTTCTATGAAGTTAGGTGTAATATCCAGGATCAGGTTAGTGAGTCTTTTGTGGTACCAAGAACTCTCTTCCACTGAAATTCGGTTGTTGAGTTGTGCCGGTGACGCTGTTCGAAGGGGTCATAGGTCAAACTGGCAGCTATTTTGTGAGTGGAAGCTGAGGTGTTGACCTCGGAAGCTGGTGTTGTGGTGTACTGGTGATTTTAAGGATGATGTTATGGTGTTATGGGTAATCTTTGGTGATGATGGTGATATCCTGTGAGGCTTGAGGAGGTGAAATACAGGAATTATTGTCTGGGGACGCAGTAATGGCGTCTGAGTAAATTCCTGCTGTTGATGGAAATATTTCTGTGACTGGTGGAGGTGTAAACGGGTTCTGGTGTTGTGTGAAATGACGAGAACGTCATGTATTAACGTGTATTACCTCATGTTGTTTGTGAATTATCATTAGTATTAACATATATGGTTGTAACATAGAATAATCGTGTTTTCTACTCCCCCAACATTGATCTGGTATTAGAGGTGATTCCAGGTGTGCTGTGTCAAGGTAAAAGTAGAGTGAGAGGGTGTAATTCTGGCGTTTTCGTACAGGTCAGGTAGGCACTCGAAGCCTTTAAAAATCCAGACCTTTAAAACTTTCCGGGATCAGTGTAACGTCTACTTTCTTGGAAAGATAACCGGGATCGTACGGTCGTAAGTAAGCGATCGTGACTACATATATATATATATATATATATATATATATATATATATATATATATATATATATATATATATATATATATATATATATATATATATATATATATATATATATATATATATATATATATATATATATATATATATATATATATATATATATATATATATATATATATATATATATATATATATATATATATATATATATATATATATATATATATATATATATATATATATATATATATATATATATATATATATATATATATATGAGTACGAGCGGAAAGAATGCTGGGACGACACGGATGATGACAGCAGTTAAGATGTAGATGATATTGTTCATTAAATTAATGAAAATTCTGAGATGTTGGGAGAGAGGGTTAACTGTTGATTGGGGAGTAAGGGTTAATGGTTGTAATATTGTTAAGAAGGCTCATAAGGTTCATATGGTTATACTTGGGGATTCGAACCATTGTGTTTAGGGCGAAGCACGGGAACGAGGTGGCAGTTTTCGACCGGCCTCTGTAGCACTCGCTTGTCTAATAAAGCACCTCTACACGACACTGTATGTTGGAACCTTGACTTCCCTCACCACAGTATATATTGCACTATTACAAAAGAAGAAAGAAGAGAGGAAGATAGAATAAGTAAGAAAAAGAAGAAATGGAGAAGACGAACTAGGGAGAAAACAAGCGGTCATCCCAACTTAAAGGTATTATTAACACATTATATGGAAGCAAACAACAACGAACATGGATGCAGGCCGCTAAGTGGGTAGGCGAAGGCAGTCTGGGTTAAAAGGGGATTAACGGTAATGATGTAGGGGACAAGGCAGAAAGGGAAAGTACAAGTAGGTCAGGAGGTGTGAGGCACCAGAGGGAAAGAAAGTTAGTCTACAGAAACATATTTACCCCTACGAAACTCCTCCTCTAGACTGCTCCTATACCCTGACTGGCGTTCTGTATCAAGTACCACGCCTATGGGCGGATTATATGTGTAAATAAGAAGCGTAAATGATAGATATGTTAAATATTATGAAAATAAAGATAATTTCTGAGGGAAGTAGGCAGTCACAAATAAATGTATATGAATACAGTAACAGATAATTAGACAGTAGCAGACAGAGAGGCAGAAGTTCCAGAGGGCCTCAGGAGAGAGGTTTCGAAATGGACGGAATAACTTAAAGTAAGTGGAACTTGAAAGCGTAATGTAGTCTAGTATCAAGTATCTTATTAAAGGAGGAGTAGGATATTTATTTGATGTTTTTTGTTTGGTATGATGGGTTTGTATGGTGTATAAATTTACTTAATTACAGAATATTTAAGGTAGTTGATGTGATGTTCATACCATGTGTGTTTTTCTAACTGAACATTGACTACACCGAATGAATATTACTTGTTTATGAATTTAATATTCTGCGTTCTTGCACGGTGATCTGTTGAATATCTGAATATGCTGAAGATATATAAAGTGACACCAAATAGCTTTAAACGAACTGAAAATGGATGGTAGTAAGGAATAATTATACAATGTAAATAATTAGACTCTCCTTATTTTTTTCTTGTGGTTCTGTCCCTTAACACATTGATAATATATATATATATATATATATATATATATATATATATATATATATATATATATATAT